>NC_059196.1:42723767-42831267 GCF_020615455.1 Coregonus clupeaformis
AGCTGCAATAGGAACTGTTGCTTTGACGGAAAGACATTTTCCCTCCTGGTAGCCCCCTTGTCCTATGGCTCTCTAGGTAATTCCTCTCCTGGTAGCCCCCTTGTCCTATGGCTCTCTAGGTAATTCCTCTCCTGGTAGCCCCCTTGTCCTATGGGTCTCTAGGTAATTCCTCTCCTGGTAGCCCCCTTGTCCTATGGCTCTCTAGGTAATTCCTCTCCTGGTAGCCCCCTTGTCCTATGGGTCTCTAGGTAATTCCCCTCCTGGTAGCCCCCTTGTCCTATGGCTCTCTAGGTAATTCCTCTCCTGGTAGCCCCCTTGTCCTATGGGTCTCTAGGTAATTCCTCTCCTGGTAGCCCCCCTTGTCCTATGGCTCTCTAGGTAATTCCCCTCCTGGTAGCCCCCTTGTCCTATGGCTCTCTAGGTAATTCCTCTCCTGGTAGCCCCCTTGTCCTATGGCTCTCTAGGTAATTCCTCTCCTGGTAGCCCCCTTGTCCTATGGCTCTCTAGGTAATTCCTCTCCTGGTAGCCCCCTTGTCCTATGGCTCTCTAGGTAATTCCTCTCCTGGTAGCCCCCTTGTCCTATGGCTCTCTAGGTAATTCCTCTCCTGGTAGCCCCCTTGTCCTATGGGTCTCTAGGTAATTCCTCTCCTGGTAGCCCCCCTTGTCCTATGGCTCTCTAGGTAATTCCTCTCCTGGTAGCCCCCTTGTCCTATGGCTCTCTAGGTAATTCCTCTCCTGGTAGCCCCCTTGTCCTATGGCTCTCTAGGTAATTCCTCTCCTGGTAGCCCCCTTGTCCTATGGCTCTCTAGGTAATTCCTCTCCTGGTAGCCCCCTTGTCCTATGGCTCTCTAGGTAATTCCTCTCCTGGTAGCCCCCTTGTCCTATGGCTCTCTAGGTAATTCCTCTCCTGGTAGCCCCCTTGTCCTATGGCTCTCTAGGTAATTCCTCTCCTGGTAGCCCCCTTGTCCTATGGCTCTCTAGGTAATTCCTCTCCTGGTAGCCCCCTTGTCCTATGGCTCTCTAGGTAATTCCTCTCCTGGTAGCCCCCTTGTCCTATGGCTCTCTAGGTAATTCCTCTCCTGGTAGCCCCCTTGTCCTATGGCTCTCTAGGTAATTCCTCTCCTGGTAGCCCCCTTGTCCTATGGCTCTCTAGGTAATTCCTCTCCTGGTAGCCCCCTTGTCCTATGGCTCTCTAGGTAATTCCTCTCCTGGTAGCCCCCTTGTCCTATGGCTCTCTAGGTAATTCCTCTCCTGGTAGCCCCCTTGTCCTATGGCTCTCTAGGTAATTCCTCTCCTGGTAGCCCCCTTGTCCTATGGCTCTCTAGGTAATTCCTCTCCTGGTAGCCCCCTTGTCCTATGGCTCTCTAGGTAATTCCTCTCCTGGTAGCCCCCTTGTCCTATGGCTCTCTAGGTAATTCCTCTCCTGGTAGCCCCCTTGTCCTATGGCTCTCTAGGTAATTCCTCTCCTGGTAGCCCCCTTGTCCTATGGCTCTCTAGGTAATTCCTCTCCTGGTAGCCCCTTGTCCTATGGCTCTCTAGGTAATTCCTCTCCTGGTAGCCCCCTTGTCCTATGGCTCTCTAGGTAATTCCCTCTCCTGGTAGCCCCCTTGTCCTATGGGTCTCTAGGTAATTCCTCTCCTGGTAGCCCCCTTGTCCTATGGCTCTCTAGGTAATTCCTCTCCTGGTAGCCCCCCTTGTCCTATGGCTCTCTAGGTAATTCCTCTCCTGGTAGCCCCCTTGTCCTATGGCTCTCTAGGTAATTCCTCTCCTGGTAGCCCCCTTGTCCTATGGCTCTCTAGGTAATTCCTCTCCTGGTAGCCCCCTTGTCCTATGGCTCTCTAGGTAATTCCTCTCCTGGTAGCCCCCTTGTCCTATGGGTCTCTAGGTAATTCCCCTCCTGGTAGCCCCCTTGTCCTATGGCTCTCTAGGTAATTCCCTCTCCTGGTAGCCCCCTTGTCCTATGGCTCTCTAGGTAATTCCTCTCCTGGTAGCCCCCTTGTCCTATGGCTCTCTAGGTAATTCCTCTCCTGGTAGGCCCCCTTGTCCTATGGCTCTCTAGGTAATTCCTCTCCTGGTAGCCCCTTGTCCTATGGCTCTCTAGGTAATTCCTCTCCTGGTAGCCCCCTTGTCCTATGGCTCTCTAGGTAATTCCTCTCCTGGTAGCCCCCTTGTCCTATGGGTCTCTAGGTAATTCCTCTCCTGGTAGCCCCCTTGTCCTATGGCTCTCTAGGTAATTCCTCTCCTGGTAGCCCCCTTGTCCTATGGCTCTCTAGGTAATTCCTCTCCTGGTAGCCCCCTTGTCCTATGGCTCTCTAGGTAATTCCTCTCCTGGTAGCCCCCTTGTCCTATGGCTCTCTAGGTAATTCCTCTCCTGGTAGCCCCCTTGTCCTATGGCTCTCTAGGTAATTCCTCTCCTGGTAGCCCCCTTGTCCTATGGCTCTCTAGGTAATTCCTCTCCTGGTAGCCCCCTTGTCCTATGGCTCTCTAGGTAATTCCTCTCCTGGTAGCCCCCTTGTCCCATGGCTCTCTAGGTAATTCCTCTCCTGGTAGCCCCCTTGTCCATGGCTCTCTAGGTAATTCCTCTCCTGGTAGCCCCCTTGTCCTATGGCTCTCTAGGTAATTCCTCTCCTGGTAGCCCCCTTGTCCTATGGCTCTCTAGGTAATTCCTCTCCTGGTAGCCCCCCTTGTCCTATGGCTCTCTAGGTAATTCCTCTCCTGGTAGCCCCCTTGTCCTATGGCTCTCTAGGTAATTCCTCTCCTGGTAGCCCCCTTGTCCTATGGCTCTCTAGGTAATTCCTCTCCTGGTAGCCCCCTTGTCCTATGGCTCTCTAGGTAATTCCTCTCCACAGTCTATCTTTTAGGTGAGGGGTCTCTAGGTAATTCCTCTCCTGGTAGCCCCCTTGTCCTATGGGTCTCTAGGTAATTCCTCTCCACAGTCTATCTTTTAGGTGAGGGGTCTCTAGGTAATTCCTCTCCACAGTCTATCTTTTAGGTGAGGGGTCTCTAGGTAATTCCTCTCCACAGTCTATCTTTTAGGTGAGGGGTCTCTAGGTAATTCCTCTCCACAGTCTATCTTTTAGGTGAGGGGTCTCTAGGTAATTCCTCTCCACAGTCTATCTTTTAGGTGAGGGGTCTCTAGGTAATTCCTCTCCACAGTCTATCTTTTTAGGTGAGGGGTCTCTAGGTAATTCCTCTCCACAGTCTATCTTTTTAGGTGAGGGGTCTCTAGGTAATTCCTCTCCACAGTCTATCTTTTAGGTGAGGGGCTCTAGGTAATTCCTCTCCACAGTCTATCTTTTAGGTGAGGGGTCTCTAGGTAATTCCTCTCCACAGTCTATCTTTTAGGTGAGGGGTCTCTAGGTAATTCCTCTCCACAGTCTATCTTTTAGGTGAGGGGTCTCTAGGTAATTCCTCTCCACAGTCTATCTTTTAGGTGAGGGGTCTCTAGGTAATTCCTCTCCACAGTCTATATTTTAGGTGAGGGGTCTCTAGGTAATTCCTCTCCACAGTCTATCTTTTAGGTGAGGGGTCTCTAGGTAATTCCTCTCCACAGTCTATCTTTTAGGTGAGGGGTCTCTAGGTAATTCCTCTCCACAGTCTATCTTTTAGGTGAGGGGTCTCTAGGTAATTCCTCTCCACAGTCTATCTTTTAGGTGAGGGGTCTCTAGGTAATTCATTAGCTTGGGCTTTAGTGGAATGCCTGGAAATGCTGGTTTTCCTCTTGGATTGTTAAACTATGCCCAACTGGTTTGGACTCTTATACCGTGTCCAAACTCACCAATTGATGAAACAAAATAAATGGTGCCCGCATGGTGGGTGGTGATAGTGGAAATGCTCTCTCTGTCAACGAAGCTGGCCATCCCTTAGAGGAGGTGAGACGGTGTGCTCTGTGATGTTGACTGGAGGAGAGGAGAGGGAGGTGAAACGGGGTTAGACTGTGATGTTGACTGGAGGAGAGGGAGGTGAAACAGGGTTAGTTAGACTGATGTTGACTGGAGGAGTGGAGAGGGAGGTGAAACGGGGTTAGACTGATGTTGACTGGAGTAGTGGAGAGGGAGGTGAAACGTGGTTAGTTAGACTGTGATGTTGACTGTAGGAGTGGAGAGGGAGGTGAAACGGGGTTAGTTAGACTGTGATGTTGACTGGAGGACTGGAGAGGGAGGTGAAACGGGGTTAGTTAGACTGTGATGTTGACTGGAGAAGTGGAGAGGGAGGTGAAATGGGGTTAGTTAGACTGTGATGTTGACTGGAGAAGTGGAGAGGGAGGTGAAACAGGGTTAGTTAGACTGTGATGTTGACTGTAGGAGTGGAGAGGGAGGTGAAATGGGGTTAGTTAGACTGTAATGTTGACTGGAGTAGTGGAGAGGGAGGTGAAATGGGGTTAGTTAGACTGTGATGTTGACTGTAGGAGTGGAGAGGGAGGTGAAATGGGGTTAGTTAGACTGTAATGTTGACTGGAGTAGTGGAGAGGGAGGTGAAATGGGGTTAGTTAGACTGTGATGTTGACTGTAGGAGTGGAGAGGGAGGTGAAACGGGGTTAGACTGTGATGTTGACTGGAGGAGTAGAGAGGTACGTGAGACATGGGGTTAGTTAGACTGTGATGTTGACTGGAGAAGTGGAGAGGGAGGTGAAACGGGGTTAGTTAGACTGTGATGTTGACTGTAGGAGTGGAGAGGGAGGTGAAATGGGGTTAGTTAGACTGTAATGTTGACTGTAGGAGTGGAGAGGGAGGTGAAATGGGGTTAGTTAGACTGTAATGTTGACTGGAGTAGTGGAGAGGGAGGTGAAATGGGGTTAGTTAGACTGTGATGTTGACTGTAGGAGTGGAGAGGGAGGTGAAATGGGGTTAGTTAGACTGTGATGTTGACTGTAGGAGTGGAGAGGGAGGTGAAATGGGGTTAGTTAGACTGTGATGTTGACTGTAGGAGTGGAGAGGGAGGTGAAACGGGGTTAGACTGTGATGTTGACTGGAGGAGTAGAGAGGTACGTGAGACATGGGGTTAGTTAGACTGTGATGTTGACTGGAGAAGTGGAGAGGGAGGTGAAACGGGGTTAGTTAGACTGTGATGTTGACTGGAGGAGTGGAGAGGGAGGTGAAACGGGGTTAGTTAGACTGTGATGTTGACTGGAGGACTGGAGAGGGAGGTGAAACAGGGTTAGTTAGACTGATGTTGACTAGAGGAGTGGAGAGGGAGGTGAAACGGGGTTAGACTGTGATGTTGACTGGAGGACTGGAGAGGGAGGTGAAACGGGGTTAGTTAGACTGTGATGTTGACTGGAGGACTGGAGAGGGAGGTGAAACAGGGTTAGTTAGACTGATGTTGACTAGAGGAGTGGAGAGGGAGGTGAAATGGGGTTAGTTAGACTGTAATGTTGACTGGAGTAGTGGAGAGGGAGGTGAAATGGGGTTAGTTAGACTGTGATGTTGACTGTAGGAGTGGAGAGGGAGGTGAAATGGGGTTAGTTAGACTGTGATGTTGACTGTAGGAGTGGAGAGGGAGGTGAAATGGGGTTAGTTAGACTGTGATGTTGACTGTAGGAGTGGAGAGGGAGGTGAAACGGGGTTAGACTGTGATGTTGACTGGAGGAGTGGAGAGGGAGGTGAAACAGGGTTAGTTAGACTGTGAAGTTGACTGGAGAAGTGGAGAGGGAGGTGAAACAGGGTTAGTTAGACTGTGATGTTGACTGTAGGAGTGGAGAGGGAGGTGAAACGGGGTTAGACTGTGATGTTGACTGGAGGAGTGGAGAGGTACGTGAGACATGAGGTTAGTTAGACTGTGATGTTGACTGGAGGAGTGGAGAGGGAGGTGAAACGGGGTTAGTTAGACTGTGAAGTTGACTGGAAAAGTGGAGAGGGAGGTGAAACAGGGTTAGTTAGACTGTAATGTTGACTGTAGGAGTGGAGAGGGAGGTGAAATGGGGTTAGTTAGACTGTGATGTTGACTGGAGAAGTGGAGAGGGAGGTGAAACAGGGTTAGTTAGACTGTGATGTTGACTGTAGGAGTGGAGAGGGAGGTGAAATGGGGTTAGTTAGACTGTGATGTTGACTGGAGTAGTGGAGAGGGAGGTGAAACAGGGTTAGTTAGACTGTGATGTTGACTGGAGGAGTGGAGAGGGAGGTGAAACGGGGGGTTAGTTAGACTGTGATGTTGACTGTAGGAGTGGAGAGGGAGGTGAAATGGGGTTAGTTAGACTGTGATGTTGACTGGAGGACTGGAGAGGGAGGTGAAACGGGGTTAGACTGTGATGTTGACTGGAGGAGTGGAGAGGGAGGTGAAATGGGGTTAGTTAGACTGTGATGTTGACTGGAGGACTGGAGAGGGAGGTGAAACGGGGTTAGACTGTGATGTTGACTGGAGGAGTGGAGAGGGAGGTGAAACGGGGTTAGACTGATGTTGACTGGAGGAGTGGAGAGGTACGTGAGACATGGGGTTAGTTAGACTGTGATGTTGACTGGAGGAGTGGAGAGGGAGGTGAAACGGGGTCAGTTAGACTGTGAAGTTGACTGGAGAAGTGGAGAGGGAGGTGAAACAGGGTTAGTTAGACTGTGATGTTGACTGTAGGAGTGGAGAGGGAGGTGAAACGGGGTTAGTTAGACTGTGATGAGGAGTGGAGATGGAGGTGAAACGGGGTTAGACTGATGTTGACTGGAGGAGTGGAGAGGGAGGTGAAACGGGGTTAGTTAGACTGTGATGTTGACTGGAGTAGTGGAGAGGGAGGTGAAACAGGGTTAGTTAGACTGTTATGTTGACTGTAGGAGTGGAGAGGGAGGTGAAATGGGGTTAGTTAGACTGATGTTGACTGGAGGAGTGGAGAGGGAGGTGAAACGGGGTTAGTTAGACTGATGTTGACTGTAGGAGTGGAGATGGAGGTGAAATGGGGCTAGTTAGACTGTGATGTTGACTGGAGTAGTGGAGAGGGAGGTGAAACAGGGTTAGTTAGACTGTTATGTTGACTGTAGGAGTGGAGATGGAGGTGAAATGGGGTTAGTTAGACTGTGATGTTGACTGGAGGATTGGAGAGGGAGGTGAAACGGGGTTAGTTAGACTGTGATGAGGAGTGGAGATGGAGGTGAAACGGGGTTAGACTGATGTTGACTGTAGGAGTGGAGAGGGAGGTGAAACGGGGTTAGTTAGACTGTGATGTTGACTGGAGAAGTGGAGAGGGAGGTGAAACGGGGTTAGACTGATGTTGACTGGAGGAGTGGAGAGGTACGTGAGACATGGGGTTAGTTAGACTGTGATGTTGACTGGAGGAGTGGAGAGGGAGGTGAAACGGGGTTAGTTAGACTGTGATGTTGACTGGAGAAGTGGAGAGGGAGGTGAAACAGGGTTAGTTAGACTGTGATGTTGACTGTAGGAGTTGAGAGGGAGGTGAAATGGGGTTAGTTAGACTGTAATGTTGACTGGAGTAGTGGAGAGGGAGGTGAAATGGGGTTAGTTAGACTGTGATGTTGACTGTAGGAGTGGAGAGGGAGGTGAAATGGGGTTAGTTAGACTGTGATGTTGACTGGAGGAGTGGAGAGGGAGGTGAAACGGGGTTAGTTAGACTGTGAAGTTGACTGGAGAAGTGGAGAGGGAGGTGAAACAGGGTTAGTTAGACTGTGATGTTGACTGGAGGAGTGGAGAGGTACGTGAGACATGGGGTTAGTTAGACTGTGATGTTGACTGGGGGAGTGGAGAGGGAGGTGAAATGGGGTTAGTTAGACTGTGATGTTGACTGGACGAGTGGAGAGGTACGTGAGACATGGGGTTAGTTAGACTGTGATGTTGACTGGAGGAGTGGAGAGGGAGGTGAAACGGGGTTAGTTAGACTGTGAAGTTGACTGGAGAAGTGGAGAGGGAGGTGAAACAGGGTTAGTTAGACTGTGATGTTGACTGTAGGAGTGGAGAGGGAGGTGAAACGGGGTTAGACTGTGATGTTGACTGGGGAGTGGAGAGGTACGTGAGACATGGGGTTAGTTAGACTGTGATGTTGACTGGAGGAGTGGAGAGGGAGGTGAAACGGGGTTAGTTAGACTGTGAAGTTGACTGGAGAAGTGGAGAGGGAGGTGAAACGGGGTTAGTTAGACTGATGTTGACTGGAGTAGTGGAGAGGGAGGTGAAACAAGGTTAGTTAGACTGTGATGTTGACTGTAGGAGTGGAGAGGGAGGTGAAATGGGGTTAGTTAGACTGTGATGTTGACTGGAGAAGTGGAGAGGGAGGTGAAACAGGGTTAGTTAGACTGTGATGTTGACTGTAGGAGTGGAGAGGGAGGTGAAATGGGGTTAGTTAGACTGTGATGTTGACTGGAGTAGTGGAGAGGGAGGTGAAACAGGGTTAGTTAGACTGTTATGTTGACTGTAGGAGTGGAGAGGGAGGTGAAATGGGGTTAGTTAGACTGTGATGTTGACTGGAGGAGTGGAGAGGGAGGTGAAACGGGGTTAGTTAGACTGTGATGTTGACTGGAGGAGTGGAGAGGGAGGTGAAACGGGGGGTTAGTTAGACTGTGATGTTGACTGTAGGAGTGGAGATGGAGGTGAAATGGGGTTAGTTAGACTGTGATGTTGACTGGAGGACTGGAGAGGGAGGTGAAACGGGGTTAGTTAGACTGTGATGAGGAGTGGAGATGAAGGTGAAACGGGGTTAGACTGATGTTGACTGGAGGAGTGGAAAGGGAGGTGAAACGGGGTTAGACTGTGATGTTGACTGGAGGAGTGGAGAGGGAGGTGAAATGGGGTTAGTTAGACTGTGATGTTGACTGGAGGACTGGAGAGGGAGGTGAAACGGGGTTAGTTAGACTGTGACGTTGACTGGAGGAGTGGAGAGGGAGGTGAAACTGGGTTAGTTAGACTGTGATGTTGACTGGAGTAGTGGAGAGGGAGGTGAAACGGGGTTAGTTAGACTGTGACGTTGACTGGAGGAGTGGAGAGGGAGGTGAAACGGGGTTAGTTAGACTGTGATGTTGACTGTAGGAGTGGAGAGGGAGGTGAAATGGGGTTAGTTAGACTGTGATGTTGACTGGAGGACTGGAGAGGGAGGTGAAACGGGGTTAGTTAGACTGTTACGTTGACTTTAGGAGTGGAGAGGGAGGTGAAACGGGGTTAGTTAGACTGTGATGTTGACTGGAATAGTGGAGAGGGAGGTGAAACGGGGTTAGTTAGACTGTGACGTTGACTGGAGGAGTGGAGAGGGAGGTGAAACAGGGTTAGTTAGACTGTGATGTTGACTGGAGGAGTGGAGAGGGAGGTGAAACGGGGTTAGTTAGACTGATGTTGACTGGAGGAGCGGAGAGGGAGGTGAAACAGGGTTAGTTAGACTGTGACGTTGACTGGAGGAGTGGAGAGGGAGGTGAAACAGGGTTAGTTAGACTGTGATGTTGACTGTAGGAGTGGAGATGGAGGTGAAACGGGGTTAGTTAGACTGATGTTGACTGGAGGAGCGGAGAGGGAGGTGAAACAGGGTTAGTTAGACTGATGTTGACTGGAGGAGTGGAGAGGGAGGTGAAACAGGGTTAGTTAGACTGTGACGTTGACTGGAGGAGCAGAGAGGGAGGTGAAACGGGGTTAGTTAGACATATGTTGACTGGAGGAGTGGAGAGGGAGGTGAAACAGGGTTAGTTAGACTGTGACGTTGACTGGAGGAGTGGAGAGGGAGGTGAAACAGGGTTAGTTGGACTGTGATGTTGACTGGAGGAGTGGAGAGGGAGGTGAAACGGGGTTAGACTGATGTTGACTGGAGGAGTGGAGAGGTACGTGAGACATGGGGTTAGTTAGACTGTGATGTTGACTGGAGGAGTGGAGAGGGAGGTGAAACAGGGTTAGTTAGACTGACGTTGACTGGAGGAGTGGAGAGGGAGGTGAAACGGGGTTAGTTAGACTGATATTGAGTGGAGAGGGAGGTGAAACGGAGTTAGACTGTGATGTTGACTGGAGGAGTGGAGAGGGAGGTGAAACGGAGTTAGACTGTGATGTTGACTGGAGGAGTGGAGAGGGAGGTGAAACGGAGTTAGACTGTGATGTTGACTGGAGGAGTGGAGAGGGAGGTGAAACGGGGCTAGACTGATGTTGACTGGAGGAGTGGAGATGGATGGATGGATGGAGAGGGGAAGGAGATGGATGGATGGAGGGAGAGAGTGAGGGAGGGGAGGTGGCTTTTTGTATCTGATTCCTGTCAGCACTCGTGCGTCAGTCTGATGTAATAGAGTAGGTGTTTTTTTCCATCCTCACTCCCTTTCTACACTACACGCCCCTCACTGTGTGTCTCTCTCCTGCCCTCTCTACACTACACGCCCCTCACTGTGTGTCTCTCTCCTGCCCTCTCTACACTACACGCCCCTCACTGTGTGTCTCTCTCCTGCCTTCTCTCGTGCCCTCTCTACACTACACGCCCCTCACTGTGTGTCTCTCTCCTGCCCTCTCTACACTACACGCCCCTCACTGTGTGTCTCTCTCCTGCCCTCTCTACACTACACGCCCCTCACTGTGTGTCTCTCTCCTGCCTTCTCTCTCGTGCCCTCTCTACACTACACGCCCCTCACTGTGTGTCTCTCTCCTGCCCTCTCTACACTACACGCCCCTCACTGTGTGTCTCTCTCCTGCCTTCTCTCTCGTGCCCTCTCTACACTACACGCCCCTCACTGTGTGTCTCTCTCCTGCCTTCTCTACACTACACGCCCCTCACTGTGTGTCTCTCTCCTGCCTTCTCTACACTACACGCCCCTCACTGTGTGTCTCTCTCCTGCCTTCTCTACACGCCCCTCACTGTGTCTCTCTCCTGCCTTCTCTCTCGTGCCCTCTCTACACTACACGCCTCTCACTGTGTGTCTCTCTCCTGCCTTCTCTCTCGTGCCCTTTCTACACTACACGCCCCTCACTGTGTGTCTCTCTCCTGCCCTCTCTCTCGTGCCCTTTCTACACTACACGCCCCTCACTGTGTGTCTCTCTCCTGCCCTCTCTCTCGTGCCCTCTCTACACTACACGCCCCTCACTGTGTGTCTCTCTCCTGCCCTCTCTCTCGTGCCCTTTCTACACTACACGCCCCTCACTGTGTCTCTCTCCTGCCCTCTCTCTCGTGCCCTTTCTACACTACACGCCCCTCACTGTGTGTCTCTCTCCTGCCTTCTCTCTCCTGCCTTCTCTCTCGTGCCCTCTCGCTCGTGCCCTCTCGCTCGTGCCCTCACTCACTCTCTCGCGCCGTCAGCATGCTTCAGTTCAGCTGGTTCGGCAAGGCTCCCATTCTCCCTTGCAGAAAAAAGAGGCAATAGTACTGTTTGTCCATATTGAGACACCGTAGCCAGAATACACTTCCTCATAATAGTCAGAATTAATCTAAGATGACTCAAGAAATCTGTCATTATTTTTGACATTTTTGCCGAGGAGATCTTAGTCGTGCAATTTTACGTCGAACTAAGATGTTTGGTTCAGTATTTCTCAATGAATAAATGCATATGAAAATGAGTTGTCTCTCGTTGAATGACAACAAATACTTTTATTGAAGAATTCCTACAGTTGACCAATCACTGACGAAGGGGCGTACACTTCGGCTATGCCTCCAGGAAAAATTTAGTTTGCCCGAACAGCCGAAAAAACCCTTGGCGATGTCCAAAACAAACAAAAACGTCACAAAATGGCGTCATAATACAGTGAGGGGAAAAAAGTATTTGATCCCCTGCTGATTTTGTACGTTTGCCCACTGACAAAGAAATGATCAGCCTATAATTTTAATGGTAGGTTTATTTGAACAGTGAGAGACAGAATAACAACAAAAAAAATCCAGAAAAATGCATGTTAAAAATGTTATAAATTGATTTGCATTTTAATGAGGGAAATAAGTATTTGACCCCCTCTCAATCAGAAAGATTTCTGGCTCCCAGGTGTCTTTTATACAGGTAACGAGCTGAGATTAGGAGCACACTCATAAAGGGAGTGCTCCTAATCTCAGGTTGTTACCTGTATAAAAGACACCTGTCCACAGAAGCAATCAATCAATCCGATTCCAAACTCTCCACCATGGCCAAGACCAAAGAGCTCTCCAAGGATGTCAGGGACAAGATTGTAGACCTACACAAGGCTGGAATGGGCTACAAGACCATTACCAAGCAGCTTGGTGAGAAGGTGACAACGTTGGTGCGATTATTCGCAAATGGAAGAAACGCAAAAGAACTGTCAATCTCCCTCGGCCTGGGGCTCCATGCAAGATCTCACCTCGTGGAGTTGCAATGATCTCAAGGCAGCTGGGACCATAGTCACCAAGAAAACAATTGGTAACACACTACGCCGTGAAGGACTGAAATCCTGCAGCGCCCGCAAGGTCCCCCTGCTCAAGAAAGCACATATACATGCCCTTCTGAAGTTTGCCAATGAACATCTGAATGATTCAGAGGAGAACTGGGTGAAAGTGTTGTGGTCAGATGAGACCAAAATTGAGCTCTTTGGCATCAACTCAACTCGCCGTGTTTGGAGGAGGAGGAATGCTGCCTATGACCCCAAGAACACCATCCCCACCGTCAATCATGGAGGTGGAAACATTATGCTTTGGGGGTGTTTTTCTGCTAAGGGAACAGGACAACTTCACCGCATCAACGGGACGATGGACGGGGCCATGTACCGTCAAATCTTGGGTGAGAACCTCCTTCCCTCAGCCAGGGCATTGAAAATGGGTCGTGAATGGGTATTCCAGCATGACAATGACCCAAAACACACGGCAAAGGCAACAAAGGAGTGGCTCAAGAAGAAGCACATTAAGGTCCTGGAGTGGCCTAGCCAGTCTTCAGACCTTAATCCCATAGAAAATCTGTGGAGGGAGCTGAAGGTTTGAGTTGCCAAACGTCAGCCTCGAAACATTAATGACTTGGAGAAGATCTGCAAAGAGGAGTGGGACAAAATCCCTCCTGAGATGTGTGAAAACCTGGTGGCCAACTACAAGAAACGTCTGACCTCTGTGACTGCCAACAAGGGTTTTGCCACCAAGTACTAAGTCATGTTTTGCAGAGGGGTCAAATACTTATTTCCCTCATTAAAATGCAAATCAATTTATTATAACATTTTTTACATGTGTTTTTCTGGATTTTTTTGTTGTTATTCTGTCTCTCACTGTTCAAATAAACCTACCAGTAAAATTATAGGCTGATTATTTCTTTGTCAGTGGGCAAACGTACAAAATCAGCAGGGGATCAAATACTTTTTTCCCTCACTGTATGTGCACAAGCTGTTCTGAACTCTTTCGACTGGGAAGCTTGCGGACGCCTTTACTCTCTCCCTCAATCTCTCTCCTCCCTCCATCTCTCTGCCTCCCTCCATCTCTCTTCTTCCCTCCATCTCTCTTCTTCCCTCCATCTCTCTTCTTCCCTCCATCTCTCTCTCTCTCTCCCTCCATCTCTCTGCCTCCCTCCATCTCTCTCTCTCTCTGCCTCCCTCCATCTCTCTCTGCCTCCCTCCATCTCTCTCTCTCTCTGCCTCCCTCCATCTCTCTCTGCCTCCCTCCATCTCTCTCTCTCTCTGCCTCCCTCCATCTCTCTCTCTCTCTGCCTCCCTCCATCTCTCTCTCTCTCTGCCTCCCTCCATCTCTCTCTCTCTCTCTGCCTCCCTCCATCTCTCTCTCTCTCTGCCTCCTCCATCTCTCTCTCTCTTGCCTCCCTCCATCTCTCTCTCTCTCTCCCTCCCTCCTCTCCCTCTCTCTCTCTCTCTGCCTCCCTCCATCTCTCTCTCTCTCTGCCTCCCTCCATCTCTCTCTCTCTCTGCCTCCCTCCATCTCTCTCTCTCTCTCTGCCTCCCTCCATCTCTCTCTCTCTCTCTCTGCCTCCCTCCATCTCTCTCTCTCTCTCTGCCTCCCTCCATCTCTCTCTCGCTCTGCCTCCCTCCATCTCTCTCTCGCCCTTCCTCATCTCTCTCTCCCCCTCCCTCTCTCCTCCCTCCATCTCTCTTTCCTCCATCTCTTTTTCCCCCATCTCTTCCCTCTCCCACGCACCTCCTTCCTATCATTCTTACTCTCTTCTTACCACGATTGTGTGCAGCAGCAGTACAAAGTGTTTTCACAGCAAACAGTAGTGTATGGAGTCAATTTAAATGTATTTGAAAACCGGAACACACTACTTATTCTGTTAAGAAAAACGTGTTTGTAAATGTCCTCAATAATGACCCTACATGTCAAAATGTAGGTGATAGCCTATGGTATTGGCTACAGCCTCATGTCCACACCGATGCTGACATGAGGGAGGTGACGAAAAAAGATGGATGGATGGAGGGAGAGAGGAAGGAGATGGATGGATGGAGGGAGAGAGGAGGGAGAGAGGAAGGAGATGGATGGATGGAGGGAGAGAGGAAGGAGATGGATGGAGGGAGAGAGGAAGGAGATGGATGGATGCAGGGAGAGAGAGAGGAAGGAGATTGATGGATGGAGGGAGAGAGAGGAAGGAGATGGATGGATGGAGGGAGAGAGAGAGGAAGGAGATGGATGGATGGAGGGAAAGAGGAAGGAGATGGAGGGAGAGAGGAAGGAGATGGATGGATGGAGGGAGAGAGGAAGGAGATGGAGGGAGAGAGGAAGGAGATGGATGGATGGAGGGAGAGAGGAAGGAGATGGATGGATGGAGGGAGAGAGGAAGGAGATGGAGGGAGAGAGGAAGGAGATGGAGGGATGGAGGGAGAGAGGAAGGAGATGGAGGGAGAGAGGAAGGAGATGGATGGATGGAGGGAGAGAGGAAGGAGATGGATGGATGGAGGGAGAGAGGAAGGAGATGGAGGGAGATAGGAAGGAGATGGAGGGAGAGAGGAAGGAGATGGAGGGAGAGAGGAAGGAGATGGAGGGAGAGAGGAAGGAGATGGAGGGAGAGAGGAAGGAGATGGAGGGAGAGGAAGGAGATGGATGGATGGAGGGAGAGAGGAAGGGGGTGGATGGATGGATGGATGGAGGGAGAGAGGAAGGGGATGGATGGATGGATGGATGGAGGGAGAGAGAGAGGAATGAGGTGGATGGATGGAGGGAGAGAGGAAGGAGATGGATGGATGGAGGGAGAGAGTGAGGGAGGGGAGGTGGCTTTTTGTATCTGATTCCTGTCAGCACTCGTGCGTCAGTCTGATGTAATAGAGTAGGTGTTTTTTTCCATCCTCACTCCCTTTCTACACTACACGCCCCTCACTGTGTGTCTCTCTCCTGCCCTCTCTACACTACACGCCCCTCACTGTGTGTCTCTCTCCTGCCCTCTCTACACTACACGCCCCTCACTGTGTGTCTCTCTCCTGCCTTCTCTACACTACATGCCCCTCACTGTGTGTCTCTCTCCTGCCTTCTCTACACGCCCCTCACTGTGTGTCTCTCTCCTGCCTTCTCTCTCGTGCCCTCTCTACACTACACGCCCCTCACTGTGTGTCTCTCTCCTGCCTTCTCTCTCGTGCCCTCTCGCTCGTGCCCTCACTCACTCTCTCGCGCCGTCAGCATGCTTCAGTTCAGCTGGTTCGGCAAGGCTCCCATTCTCCCTTGCAGAAAAAAGAGGCAATAGTACTGTTTGTCCATATTGAGACACCGTAGCCAGAATACACTTCCTCATAATAGTCAGAATTAATCTAAGATGACTCAAGAAATCTGTCATTATTTTTGACATTATTGCCGAGGAGATCTTAGTCGTGCAATTTTACGTCTAACTAAGATGCTGACGTGAGGGAGGTGATGAAAAAAAAAAAAGGTTTAGGACAGATACTGTACATATCAGAGTTATAAAAGAAAATTGTTTTTCAGGGAACAAGTAATGGATTAACAATTTACAGCTGTTCTGCAGCAATGGAAGTCAATTAAGTCTTGAAAGTTGATGCTAACAATTCCTACAGGTGTCCCAACTTTCGTTGATTACTTCGTTGATTACTTCATTGATTACTTCGTTGATTACTCTGTATAAAAGCAGTGTTGGAACAGACTGTGTTACTATACCCTCTTAAGCATTATTTGGACAGTATTGTACTGCAGGAAGTAGTATATTGCTATCATAATGGCTAGAAAAAGGCAATTAACAAAGGAAAGACAGACAGACCATTAGAACCCTTAAACGTGTCAGAGTTTCCTCGTGTTTCCTTTAGAGAAATTGCAAAGAAAGCCTAAGTGTCAGTGACACCATCAAAAGGCACATGGAAACTGGAGGAAACTCTGACAGGAAGAGGTCTAGGCAGAACCCAAATCCACAGCAGAATCAGAAGACAAGTTTTCTGAGAGTCCACAGCTGGTGTGATAGGCGGCTCACAGGACAACAGCTTCAAGCACAGCTTAACACTCGGTCGGAAGTAAGCAAGTCTCAGTTTCAACTGTGAAGAGAAGACTTGGAGCTGCAGGTTTGACAGGTGGATAAATCAGAAAAAAAGAGGATTGCCATGAAGCACCGCCAGCGGACTACTGAAGACTGGATGAAGACTGAAATCTTCGGTTCATCACGCAGGGTTTTTGTACGCCGTCGAGTATGCGAAAGGATGGTTCCTCAGTGTGTGTGACACCAACTGTCAAACATGGAGGAGGAAGCGTGATGGTCTGGGGCTCTTTTGCTGGATCCAGAGTCGGCGATTTGCACAGAGTGAGTGGCACCCTGAACCAGAATGGCTACCACAGCATTTTGCAGCGCCATGCAATACATTTTACATTTACATTTTACATTATTTAGCAGACGCTCTTATCCAGAGCGACTTACAGTTAGTGCATACATAATTCTTTTTCTTTTTCATACTGGCCCCCCGTGGGAATCGAACCCACAACCCTGGCGTTGCAAACGCCATGCTCTACCAACTGAGCTACCTCCCTGCCGGCCATTCCCTCCCCTACCCTGGACGACGCTGGTCCAATTGTGCGCCGCCCCATTGGTCTCCCGGTTGCAGCCGGCTACAGCAGAGCCTGGATCCTTCTGGTGAACGCTTAGTTGGTCAGAGGTTCATCCTACAGAAAGATAATGACCCAGAACACACCTCCAGGCTGTCAGAGCTACCTTAGAAGAAAAGAACGAGGGTGGCTTCAAATCATGGAATGGCCAGCACCGTCTCCAGACTTCAACCCCATCCAGCTGGTTTGGGATGAATTGGGCAGAATGGTGAAATCAAAGCAACCTACAAGTGCAACATATTTGTGGGAACTTCTGCAACAGTGTTGGTGAGAACTTTCCGAACAATATTTGATTTCCATTGTAGAAAGAACGCCACGTGTGTGTTCGGCTGTTATGTCTGCAAAAGGTGGCTACTTTGAGTCAAAAGTTAGATTACATTTTGTTAAACAAAACGATTCAATGATTTCCTTTTTTGTCTCCAATCGTTTATTTGTTCTATGCTTTAATTTGAGAACATTAAGACATTAAACTGTGTGAATTTCAATAAAAACTGGAACAAATGAGGTGTTCTAAAACTTTTGACCGGTAGTGTATATAGACTAAACGCCAGTCATGTTTGACTAATATAATCATTATTAACCCTTTGACACGTACCAACACACGGGGGTGTCCCTGCAGCGTACGCTCAAACCCGTCTTGATTAGGACATTTATTTAGAATGTCCAGTTGTAAGGACCCTGGGTCTGAACACCTCCCTCTGCAACTGGATCCTGGACTTCCTGACGGGCCGCCCCCAGGTGGTGAGGGTAGGCAACAACACATCTGCTACTCTGATCCTCAACACTGGGGCCCCTCAGGGGTGCGTGCTCAGTCCCCTCCTGTACTCCCTGTTCACCCACGACTGCGTGGCCAAGAAAGACTCCAACACCATCATTAAGTTTGCCGACAGCACAACGGTGGTAGGCCTGATCACCGACAACAATGAGACAGCCTATAGGGAGGAGGTCAGAGACCTGGCAGTGTGGTGCCAGGACAATATTTACATTTACTTTTACATCATTTAGCAGAAGCTCTTATCCAGAGCACAACAACCTCTCCGTCAATGTGAGCAAGACAAAGGAGCTGATCGTGGACTACAGGAAAAGGAGGGCCGAACAGGCCCCTATTAACATCAACAGGGCTGTAGTGGAGTGGGTTGAGAGTTTCAAGTTCCTTGGTGTCCACATCACCAACGAACTATCATGGTCCAAACACACCAAGACAGTTGTGAAGAGGGCACGACAACACCTATTCCCCCTCAGGAGACTGAAAAGATTTGGCATGGGTCCCCAGATCCTCAAACTTCTACAGCTGCACCATCGAGAGCATCCTGACCGGTTGCATCACCGCAACCCAAAAAATTGTCAGACTCCAGTCACCCAAGTGATAAACTGTTCTCTCTGCTACCGCACGGCAAGCGGTACCGGAGCACCAAGTCTAGGTCCAAAAGGCTCCTTATCAGCTTCTACCCCCAAGCCATAAGACTGCTGAACAATTAATCAAATGGCCTCCCAGACTATTTACATTGAACCCCCCCTTGCACAATTACCTCTACTAACCTGTACCCCCGCACATTGACTCGTACCGGTACCCCCTGTATATAGCCTCCTGCACATTGACTCGGGACCGGTACCCCCTGTATATAGCCTCCTGCACATTGACTCGTACCGGTACCCCCTGTATATAGCCTCCTGCACATTGACTCGGTACCGGTACCCCCTGTATATAGCCTCATTATTGTTATTAAATTTTTTTACTTTAGTTTATTTAGTAAATATTTTCTTAACTCTATTTCTTGAACTGTTTTGTTGGTTAAGGGCTGTAAGTAAGCATTTCACTGTAAGGTCTACACCTGTTGTATTCGGCGCATGTGAAAAATTTGATTTGATGCAACATTCAGCGTTTGAACTGGTCACACTGCTTTTTTTTTTTGTTGCTTTTTTTTCCACAGAAACATTTTTCACAAACACAGTCCTTGAAACTTTATGTCCTGAATGTGACCAGTTTATATTTGGATGCAAGACCTTCACAGAAGTAGTGACAGCATAACACTGTCAGCCAAACTGGAAAATGTCTACATGGCAGGCGTTTACATGGCAACCAGAATGTGGTTGCCATGTAGCAACCACATTGTAGCTCAATTGGTAGAGCACGGCGCTTGTAATGCCAGGGTAGTGGGTTCGATCCCCGGGACCACGCATACGTGAAAATGTATGCGCACATGACTGTAAGTCACTTTGGATAAAAGCGTCTGCTAAATTGCAGCCAAACTGGAAAATTATATTATAGAATGCATTGTATAATGTCAACAAACATGGCGCCACACATAGCTGGCAAAAAGCTTAGCATTAGCTCATCATAATCGGTACTGTACAACCTTCAAAATAGTATTTTACACACGTGTCCATTACAATCTATGCAATATTTGGAATGCGTGATTTGTCACCAGTACTTGAAAACGTGAATAAAACTGTAAATACATTATGCTCCATACAGTGCCTTCGGAAAGTATTCAGACCCCTTGACTTTTTCCACATTTTGTTACGTTACAGCCTTTTTCTAAATTGGATTCAATAAAAAAAATCCTCCGCTCTGAGACAGGATTGTGTCGAGGCACAAATCTGGGGAAGGGTACAAAAATATTTCTGCAGCATTGAAGGTCCCCAAGAACACAGTGGCCTCCATCATTCTTAAATGGAAGAAGTTTGGAACCACCAAGACTCTTCCTAGAGCTGGCCACCCGGCCAAACTGAGCAATCGGGGGAGAAGGGCCTTGGTCAGGGAGGTGACCAAGAACCCAATGGTCACTCTGACAGAGCTCCAGAGTTCCTCTGTGGAGATGGGAGAACCTTCCAGAAGGACAACCATCTCTGCAGCACTCCACCAATCAGGCCTTTATGGTAGTGGCCAGACGGAAGCCACTCCTCAGTAAAAGGCATATGACAGCCCGCTTGGACTTTGCCAAAAAGCACCTAAAGACACTGACCATGAGAAACAAGATTCTCTGGTCTGATGAAACCAAGATTGAACTCTTTGGCCTGAATGCCAAGCGTCAAGTCTGGAGGAAAACTGGCACCATCCCTACGGTGAAGCATGGTGGTGGCAGCATCATGCTGTGTTGTTTTTCAGGTGCATGGACTGGGAGACTAGTCAGGATCGAGGCAAAGATGAACGGAGCAAAGGACAGAGTGATCATTGATGAAAACCTGCTCCAGAGTGCTCAGGACCTCAGACTGGGGCGAAGGTTCATCTTCCAACAGGACAACGACCCTAAGCACACAGCCAAGACAACGCAGGAGTGGCTTCGGGACAAGTCTCTGAATGTCCTCAAGTGGCCCAGCCAGAGCCCGGACTTGAACCCGATCGAACATCTCTGGAGAGACCTGAAAATATCTGTGCAGCAACGCTCCCCATCCAACCTGACAGAGCTTGAGAGGATCTGCAGAGAGGAATGGGAGATACTCCCAAATACAGGTGTGTCAAGCTTGTAGCGTCATACCCAAGAAGACTCAAGGCTGTAATCGCTGCCAAAGGTGCTTCAACAAAGTACTGAGGAAAGGGTCTGAATACTTACGTAAATGTGATTTCTCCTGGGTTTTGTTTTTTTACAAATTTGCAAAAATGTATAACCTGTTTTTGCTTTGTCATTATGGGGTATTGTGAGTAGATTGCTAAAAAAATAAAAATAAGGCTGTAACGTAACAAAATGTGGAAAAAAATCAAGGGGTCTGAATATTTTCAGAACGCACTGTACATACGGGATGCTACAGTAGAAACAATGTACAGAAAATAAGGCACTTACTTTGATAGGAACGCACACAGGTTATTGTTATTGTTTGTAAGGAAAACAACAATGAAGGCAATTTGAGCGCCAGAAAATGTGCCAGGGGGGAAAAGTTTGTTCAAGACTGCCCAAATGTCTGCATACTTGATCTGAGGAAACAATGGGGAGGTGCTTGAGCTCTCTTCGAAGAGATACGTTTTTCCTGCTCAGTAAAGCCTCGTAACATAAATTGTCCGCAACAGTGAAAATAGGCTACTTACAGTGTATGTGAACTAGTGAGGAGGCGGAACACACTTCAATTCAAACTGTTGTTAGAAAATAATTTGAAATTGACAAGTTGAAAAATAGCCTATAGATAATGGGCAGGCAGCGTGTCTTGGTTTTGAGGGCAGCGTAGGTTAACTGTCCTGTTGCATAACAATCACATTTTGGAACAGTGAGTGCATTATGACATCACATGCATAAAAAAAACTCACGCTGGGGGCGACCGTTACAGACATTTGGAACTCAAGCGTGAAAAGGTTAATATTAACGTCTTAAGACTTGATTCTGTCGACATGCTCATGGCACATTTGGCTTAGACAGGAGAGAAAGGCCAGTGCCTGTTGAGCACCTTGCAATCTCAGCAGAGGCAGTCAATATTTTGAAACTATTTAACCATAAACATAATTGTTTAAAACCTGGATTTTTATTTTATATTATGAAGCGTGTCTTGCCGTGTTTCAAAGTAGCCCAGACAAATTCCAACCATAGGAATGTTAAGGGGATTATTTTATAAACACTTTTTTTTAATGAAACCAGTATTTCTCATGTTCGATTGATTTTAAAATCAACTTTATTTCGTTGCTAGTTGTTGCATCTTTAGCTCTTCCCTCTTTCAGTGTGCGTATTGCTGTGATAAGAAGGACCCTGATATCTGTCTTTACTGGTAGCTGTGATTCCTTCTGATCACCTGACGGCGTTGGCAAATAAGAACTGAGACGTCTGAGAGAGCCGTGGGAGTGAGAGGTGCTTCGGAGCACAGCGATTGGCAGCCGGGAGAAGGGAATTACTATTATTATACTGGCAAAAACCAAACTCTGCATTCCACAGTAAGAACATCATACCAAAGGTCAAGCATGGTGGTGGTGGTGTGATGGTTTGGGGATGCTTTGCTGCCTCGGGACCTGGACGACTTGCCTTAATAGAAGGAACCATGAATTCTGCTCTGTATCAGAGAATTCTACAGGAGAATGTCAGACCATCCGTCTGTGAGCTGAAGCTGAAGCCCAGCTGGGTCATGCAGTTGACAACTACGAGTTGACTAAAATCAGGGTTTACGATTGTAATTAAACTTTGTCATGGTTTGGTCAGCTAGATGCAGGTAGCCTATAGCCTGATAGGCCTACAGTAACCTAGGCAAGATGTAAAATGAACGATTTTAGCAGCTTGCTTAGTTCAAATTGACAGACTCATTTATTCAATATGAACAGCGAGGTGATTTTGAGGTAAGAAGTCCTTCTGTTGCCCTGCTGGCTACTGAGAATGGGGTTGTAATTTCAATCACTGAATCAAATATTAATAATATGGATATGAATTGAATTTATGTTTGTAAACAACAGCCGATGTAAACAAAACAACAACCTGTAGCCTAATCTGACTGAATGTTATCGTCAATCTAATGCATTCTAATAACTTCCTATTTCGTTAACTAAACACGGCCATTAATAATTACATAATAACACAAGGCTGCAACAACAATAAACTGAAGTTCTAGGCTATTTATTGAATCCATTTGCCAGCTCCTGGTAGTCTACACAAATGGCACAAATTGATTTGGAATGACTCCAGGTGGTATAGACATTTCAACATACGCTACATGACCAAAAGAATGTGGACACCTGCTCGTCAAACATCTCATTCCAAAATCACGGGCATTAATATGGAGTTGGTCCCCCCCTTTGCTGCTATAACAGCCTCCACTCTTCTGGGAAGGCTTTCCACTAGACGTTGGAACATTGCTGCAGGGACTTGCTTCCATTAAGAGCATTAGTGAGGTCCGGCACTTAGTTGGGTGATTAGGCCTGGCTCGCAGTCGGCGTTCCAATTCATCCCAAAGGTGATCGATGGGGTACAGGTCAGGGCTCTGTGCAGGTCAGTCAAGTTCTTCCACACCGATCTCGACAAACCATTTCTGTATGGACCTCACTTTGTGCACGGGAGCCTTGTCATGCTGAAACAGGAAAGGGCTTCCCCAAACTGTTGCCACAAAGTTGGAAGCACAGAATCGTCTAGAATGTTATTGTATGCTGTAGCGTTAAGATTTCCCTTCACTGGAACTAAGGGGCCTAGCCCAAACCATGAAAAACACCCCCAGACCATTATTCCTCCTCCACCAAACTTTACAGTTGGGATTATGCATAGGGAGAGAGGTAGTGTTCTCTTGGCATCCACCAAACCCAGATTTGTCCGTCAGACTGCCAGATGGTGAAGCGTGACTCATCACTCCAGAGTCCAATGGCGGAGAGCTTTACACCACTCCAGCCGACGCTTGGCATTGCACATGGTTATCTTAGGCTTGTGTGCGGCTGCTCGGCCATGGAAACCCATTTCATGATGCTCCCGACTAACAGTTCTTGTGCCGACGTTGCTTCCAGAGGCAGTTTGGAACTAGTGAGTGTTGCAACCGAGGACAGACGATTTTTACGCGGTTCAGCACTCGGTGGTCCTGTTCTGTGAGCTTGTGTGGCCTGCCACTTCGCGGCTGAGCCGTTGTTGCTCCTAGACATTTCCACTTGACCGGGGCAGCTCTAGCATGGCAGAAATTTGATGAACTGACTTGTTGGAAAGGTGGCATCCTATGACAGTGCCACATTGAAAGTCACTGAGCTCTTCAGTAAGGCCATTCTACTGCCAAGGATTGTCTATGGAGATTGCATGGCTGGGTGCTCGATTTTATACACCTGCGTAAACCCTTTACATGAGATGGTTTTCCATAAGCAAAGTCGACATTAGAATGCAGTTTAAAGCGAATGTATCTAGAGCGCCTAAAGTTGTTTTCCTGTGCTTTGTCGCTGTTATTTCTTGATGCGCATCAGTTCCAGCGCATTAATGTTTTATGGAAAAAGGTTTGGAAATAGGTTTCCATAATGACAATCCTAAATAGCCTACCTAGAACTGGTAAAGAGTTGTCATGACATGTGGGTGCTGCTCACTCTCCTCTCACTCACGTGACTCCGCTGCCTGCTGCAGCGCTCACTCAACACACACACACACACACACACACACACACACACACACACACCCACCCACCCCCCTTCTGGCCCTCCCCCTCCCCACCAATCACTCACTCACTCAGCAACAGGCTGCCTCACTGCCTGTAGCAGCAGGTCACAGTGAAGTATATATCTTTAAGAGAAATGCCAGGGCGGCAGCGGTGCAAATTAGAAGTAGCATCAAAAACCTGCAACCCACGACCAATACAAAGTAGGCCAATTTGTAAGAAAACTGCGGACATGGCAATCCTGCACAAACATGACTCGAGTTGCATTACCACAGGAATCTCCCGCCGTTAAAGGGCTGTGGTCACAAAAAAAGGAAATTAATTTACCACGTTACTACTTACTAGTAATACATCTATTGTTTTAGAAACATTATGAAGCAAAAAAATAATAATCTGAGTGGCTGGTAGAGTTTTTAATCTTTAATTTTAGGGTCTGGGTGCTGGCCCATGTTGACTCCAATGCTTCCCACAGGGGTGCTGGCCCATGTTGACTCCAATGCTTCCCACAGGGGTGCTGGCCCATGTTGACTCCAATGTTTCCCACAGGGGTGCTGGCCCATGTTGACTCCAATGCTTCCCACAGTTGTCAAGTTGGCTGGATGTCCTTTGGGTGATGGACCATTCTTGATACACACAGGAAACTGTTGAGAGGGAAAAATCCAGAAGCGATGCAGTTCTCGACACAAACCGGTGCGCCTGGTACCTACTACCATACCCCGCTCAAAGGCACTTACATATTTTGTCTTGCCAATTCACCCTTTGAATGGCACACATGCACAATCCATGTCTCAAGGCTTAAAAATCCTTCTTTAACCTGCCTCCTCCCCTTCATCTACACTGATTTGAAGTGGATTTAACAAGTGACATCAATAAGGGATCATAGCTTTCACCTGGATTCACCTGGTCAGTCTATGTGGTCCTCTGTAGCTCAGCTGGTAGAGCACGGCGCTTGTAACGCCAAGGTAGTGGGTTCGATCCCCAGGACCACCCATACACAAAACAAATGTATGCACGCATGACTGTAAGTCGCTTTGGATAAAAGCGTCTGCTAAATGGCATATTATTATTATTATTATTATTATGTCATGGAAAGAGCAGGTGTTCTTAATGTTTTGTCCACTCTGTATGTTGCTCGAAGAGTTGTGCAAGATTTGTAGACTCTTATTCAAAAAGATGAACCGCTCTAATGGCTGCCGGTTGCTTCCACCAAGTATTAACTCGAGTGTAAAGATATATACGCAATCAATACATCCTCATTTTATAATTCATACTAATTTGAAAGATTTCTACAATATTTATTTTACTTTGAAAATGTGGACTAGGTTGTGTAGATCAATAGGAAAAATAATCAAATGTAATCCCTTTTCAGATAAAATTTTAAGGCCGTAAAGTGTGAAGACTGTATAGCTTAAATTACCGTTGTTTTCACAAATGTGATGATATAATCGTAAAGCCCATTCAAAAGATTAGGAGACCTAACACGGAAGTAAAGCTTCTTCTCACATGGCGTTCTTTACCTTGACTGCTGATGTGTACTTCCACAACTGGTAGGAGGGGCCTGTTCTAACCACTCGGGGGAGCAGTGAGGGGAAGGGGCGGGGTTTAGCACAGGACTGGCCAGCCTCTGTGTGTATGAGGGCCTCTAGGTCTAACTAAAACACTACTATTTACCTGTCTTTTTCCGTCTGTCTGTCTTCTACATCATTTTTTTTGGGGTCTACGTTCAATATGATGAGAAACGCTCTGTCGCCAGGACAGTCGGGAGGTTAGTGTGTGTATTTGTGTGTGTTCACTGCACTCCTGTGTGATTGTGTGTTCACTGCGCTTGTGTGTGGTGGACTTTCGCTCTCATGTTTATCACAGTGGAGGAATGTGTTAAAGTGCCAACTAGGCAGAGCGCTCTCTCTCCCTCCCCCTCTCTCTCTCTCTCTCCCTCCCCCTCTCTCTCTCTCTCTCCCTCCCCCTCTCTCTCTCTCTCTCTCTCCCCTCTCTCTCCCTCTCTCTCTCTCTCTCCTCCCTCTCTCTCTCTCCTCCCTCTCTCCTTCTCCCTCCCCTCTCTCTCTCTCTCCCTCCCCTCTCTCTCTCTCTCCCTCCCCCTCTCTCTCTCTCTCTCCCTCCCCCTCTCTCTCTCTCTCTCCCTCCCCCTCTCTCTCTCTCTCTCCCTCCCCCTCTCTCTCTCTCTCTCCCCTCTCCTCTCTCCCCTCTCTCCCCTCCCTCTCTCTCCCTCCTCTCTCTCCCTCCCCTCTCTCCTTCTCCCTCCCCCCTCTCCTTCTCCCTCCCCTCCCCTCTCTCCTCTCCCTCCTCCCTCTCTCTCTCTCTCCCCCCTCTCCTCTCTCTCTTCTCCCTCCTCCCTCTCCTCCCTCCCTCCCTCTCCCCTTCCCCTCTCTCTCTCTCTCTCTCTTCCTCTCCTCTCCCTCTCCCTCTCTCCCCCTCTCCCTCTCCTTCTCCCTCTCTCTCTCTCTCTCCTTCCCCTCTCATTTGGGATAAATCCATAACCTCCTCAGACACAGGAGGGTCTTTGTTATTCCTCAGAACTTTCTGTAAAGTTGTCCATTCTGTTTACAGTGTAGTTTTATCTGAGTGCGTCAGTTCGAAACGGGTTTGATTTTAGAAAAATGCACTGATGTGCAACGATTTACAACAATACGCCCTCCAGTAGCCTGATGAAAAATGTTATGCACTCACTAACTGTAAGTCGCTCTGGATAAGAGCGTCTGCTAAATGACTAAAATGTAAATGTAAATATTGACTGAGTAGACTTGCCATTGTGATGCATCATTTTGACTGTTGGTTGATGCCGTGGCCACATTGAGATTGAGTTAGAAAATTCTGTTTTGAGCCAATGCTTTTTCTATGGGAGATTATTATAAAAAAATATATATTTAAAAAAACGCAAAATAAATCAGCCTTTTTACGTATGCAAGTTGACTTGAACTTTTGCCTGGGGGAAAAAAAAAAAACAATGTCTGAATGCATAAATGTTTTCATCGTTATTCATGTCTCTCCTCCTCCTCCTTTTCCTCTATAGGCCCTGCTCAGGTTCCCATGATGTCCCCTAATGGTTCAGTGCCTCCAATATATGTGCCTCCCGGATACGTTTCACAGGTACGCTGCCTCTCTTCCTCCCTTACACAACATTTGATTTGACCTTTTGTAACCTACAGTGCCTTCACAAAGTATTCATACTACTTGACCTTTTCCACATTTTGTTGTGTTACAGCCTGAATTTTAAATTGAGATCTTGTGTCACTGGCCTACACACAATACCCCGTAATGTAAAAGTGGAATCACGTTTTTAGAAAATGTTTAAGTCAATAAGCTGAAATGTCAATAAGTATTCAAGCCCTTTGTTACGGCAAGCCTAAAGTTCAGGAGTCACAATTTGCTTAACAAGTCACACGATAACTTGCATGGACTCACTCTGTGTGCAATAATAGTATTTAGCATGATTTTTGAATGTTATACAATTATCTGTAAGATCCCTCAGTGGAGCAGTGAATTGGTAGATTTAAGAAAACAAAAGCATAGTGAAGTTATTCATTACACTTTGGATGGTGTATCAATACACCCAGTCACTACAAAGATACAGGCGTCCTTCCTAACTCAGTTGCCAGGAGAGGAAGGAAACAGCTCAGTAATTTCACCATGAGGCCAATGGTGACTTTAAAACAGTTAGAGTTTAATGGCTGTGATAGGAGAAAACTGAGGATGGATCAACAACAATGTAGTTACTCCACAATACTAACCTAAATGACAAGAGTGAAAAGAAGGAAGCCTGTACAGAAAAAATATATATTCGAAAACATGCATCCTGTTTGCAATAAAGGCACTAAAGTGAAACTGCAAAACAAATTAAAAAGAAATGATTTCCTTCCCCTCGCTTCTCCTTCTCCCTTCTCTTCTCTCTCTCCTTCAATAATGATCACAAAGCGTTACTGAGTACCACTCTTAATATTTTCAAGCATGTTGGTGGCTGCATCATGTTATGGGTATGTTTGTCATCGGCAAGTACTAGGAAGTTATTTTTAATAAAAAGAAACGGATTAGAGCTAAGCACAGACAGAATCCCAGAGGAAAACCTGGTTCAGTCTGCTTTACACCAGACACTGGGAGACAAATTCCCCTTTCAGCAGGACAATAACCTAAAACACAATGCCAAATATACACCCGAGTTGCTTAGAAAGAAGACATTGAATGTTCCTGACATTGAATGTTCCTTACAGTTTTGACTGAAATTGGCTTGAAAATCTATGGCAAGACTTGAAAATGGCTGTCTAGCAATGATTAACAACCAACTTGACAGACGTTAAAGAATTGTTTTAAGAATAAGTGGCTAATATTGTACAATCCAGGTGTGCAAAGCTCTTAGAGACTTACCCATAAAGACTCACAGCTGTAATCGCTGCCAAAGATGATTCTAACATGTATTGACTCAAGATTATGAATGCTTATGTAAAGTAGATTTCTGTATTTAATTTTCAATACATTTACAAGAATAAAAAAACAGCATGTTTTCACATTATGGGGTATGTAGATGGGTGAGAAAAAAAATCAATTTCATCCATTTTTTCTTCAGGCTGTAACACAACAACATATGGAATAAGTCAACGGGTATGACTACTTTCTGAAGGCGCTGTAGGTTCCATTCATACATCCAGATTTCATGTCCGAATCACTCTACTCCCTCACAGTCACAATCAAACATTTGTAATAACTGTTATCTTTTCTCTGTGTAAGGCAATAATAGTTGTTTCCTCTCTCTCCGCCTCTCTCTCTCTCCGCCTCTCTCTCTCTCCGCCTCACGCTCTCTCTCTGCCTCTTTCTCCTCCTCTCTCTCTCTCTCTCTCCCTCTCTCTCTCTCTCTCCGCCTCTCTCTCTCTGCCTCTCTCTCTCTCTCCGCCTCTCTCTCTCTCCGCCTCACGCTCTCTCTCTGCCTCTTTCTCCTCCTCTCTCTCTCTCTCTCTCTCCGCCTCTCTCTCTCTCCGCCTCTCTCTCTCTCTGCCTCTCTCTCCGCCTCTCTCTCTCTCTCTCTCTCTCGCCTCTCTCTCTCTCTCTCTCTCTCCGTCTCACGCTCTCTCTCCGCCTCTCGCTGTCTCTTGCCACCTCTCTCTCCACCTCTCGCTCTCAATTCAATTTAAGAGCTTTATTGGCATGGGAAACGTATGTTAACATTGCCAAAGCAAGTGAAGTAGATAATAAACAAAAGTGAAATAAACAATAAATATTAACAGTAAACATTACACTCAGAAGTTACAAAAGAATAAAGACATTTCAAATGTCATTATGTCTATATACAGTGTTGTAACAATGTGCAAATAGTTAAAGTACAAATGGGAAAATAAATAAACATAAATATGGGTTGTATTTACAATGGTGTTTGTTCTTCACTGGTTGCCCTTTTCTTGTGGCAACAGGTCACAAATCTTGCTGCTGTGATGGCACACTGTGGTATTTCACCAAATAGATATGGGAGTTTATCAAAATTGGGTTAGTTTTTTTAATTCTTTGTGGGTCTGTGTAATCTGAGAGAAATATCTCTATGGTCATACATTTGGCAGGAGGTTAGGAAGTGCAGCTCAGTTTCCACCTCATTTTGTGGGCAGTGTGCACATAGCCTGTCTTCTCTTGAGAGCCAGGTCTGCCTACGGCGGCCTTTCTCAATAGCAAGGCTATGCTCACTGAGTCTGTACATAGTCAAAGCTTTCCTTAAGTTTGGGTCAGTCACAGTGGTCAGGTATTCTGCCACTGTGTACTCTCTGGTTAGAGCCAAATAGCATTCTAGTTTGCTCTGTTTTTTTTGTTAATTCTTTCCAATGTGTCAAGTAATTATCTTTTTGTTTTCTCATGATTTGGTTGGGTCTAATTGTGTTGTTGTCCTGGGACTCTGTGGGGTCTGTTTGTGTTTGTGAACAGAGCCCCAGGACCAGCTTGCTTAGGGGACACTTCTCCAAGTTCATCTCTCTGTAGGTGATGGCTTTGTTATGGAAGGTTTGGGAATAGCTTCCTTATACAGCTCTTTTCTGGATTTTGATAATTAGCAGGGATCGGCCTAATTCTGATCTACATGCATTATTTGGTGTTTTTCGTTGTACATGGAGGATATTTTTGCAGAGTCTCAATTTGGTGTTTGTCCCATTTTGGGAATTCTTGGTTGGTGAGCGGACCCCAGACGTCACAACCATAGAGGGCAATGGGTTCTATAACTGATTCAAGTATTTTTAGCCAGATCCTAATTGGTATGTCGAATTTTATGTTCCTTTTGATGGCATAGAAGGCCCTTCTTGCCTTGTCTCTCAGATCGTTCACAGCTTTGTGGAAGTTACCTGTGGCGCTGATGTTTAGGCAGAGGTATGTATAGTTTTTTGTGTGCTCTAGGGCAACAGTGTCTAGATGGAATTTGTATTTGTGGTCCTGGCAATTGGACCTTTTTTGGAACACCATTATTTTTGTCTTTCTGAGATTTACTGTCAGGGCCCAGGTCTGACAGGATCTGTGCAGAAGATCTAGGTGCTGCTGTAGGCCCTCCTTGGTTGGTGACAGAAGCACCAGATCATCAGCAAACAGTAGACATTTGACTTCAGATTCTAGTAGGGTGAGGCCAGGTGCTGCAGACTGTTCTAGTGCCCTCGCCAATTTGTTGATTATATATGTTGAAGAGGGTGGGGCTTAAACTGCATCCCTGTCTCACCCCACGGCCCTGTGGAAAGAAATGTGTGTTTTTCCACATTTTAACCGCACACTTGTTGTTTGTGTACATGGATTTTATAATGTCGTATGTTTTTTCCCCAACACCACTTTCCATCAATTTGTATAGCAGACCCTCATGCCAAATTGAGTCAAAAGCTTTTTTGAAATCAACAAAGCATGAGAAGACTTTGCCTTTGTTTTGGTTTGTTTGTCAATTAGGGTGTGCAGGGTGACTATGTGGTCTGTCGTATGGTAATTTGGTAAAAAGCCAATTTGACATTTGCTCAGTACATTGTTTTCACTGAGGAAATGTACGAGTCTGCTGTTAATGATAATGCAGAGGATTTCCCCAAGGTTGTTGTTGACACGTATCCCACGGTATTTATTGGGGTCAAATTTGTCTCCACTTTTGTGGATTGGGGTGATCCACAAAATAACTAAGGATGATGTTAAAGAGTTTAAGTATAGCCAATTGGAATTTGTGGTCTGTATATTTTATCATTTCATTGAGGATACCATCAACACCACAGGCCTTTTTGGGTTGGAGGGTTTGTATTTTGTTCTGTAGTTCATTCAATGTAATTGGGTTCTGTAATGTAAGTGGGTTCTGATAGTCTTTAATAGTTGATTCTAAGATTTGCATTTGATCATGTATATTTTTTTGCTGTTTGTTTTTTGTTATAGGGCCAAAAAGATTGGAGAAGTGGTTTACCCATAAACCTCTGTTTTGGATAGATAGCTCTTTGTGTTGTTTGTTTAGTGTTTTCCAATTTTCCCAGCAGTGGTTAGAGTCAATGGATTCTTCAATTACATTGAGCTGATTTCTGACATGCTGTTCCTTCTTTTTCCGTAGTGTATTTCTGTATTGTTTTAGTAATCTCTCTCTCTCCACCTCTCTCTCTCCACCTCTCTCTCTCCGTCCATCAGATCATAGAGGAGAATGGAGTGCGACGTGTTCTGGTCTTACCTCAGCAGCCAGAGTTCCCACCCTGGGGGCCACTCCCCCTGCACCACCCACCTCCTCCACCCCACGCCCACCTGCCCGCCTTCATCCCCCACCCCGCCATGTTGCCCCCCCCACCCCACCTCTACACAGGCATGGCGGGGGGCGTGGGAGACATGAGCTCCCAGTATATACCACAGTACCACCCAGCACACATTTACTCAGAGCAGGGTGAGTATATACACTACATAGTATACACTACATAGTATACACTACACGCTACATAGTATACACTACACAGTATACACTACACAATACATAGTATACACTACATAGTATACACTATACACTACATAGTATACACTATACACTACATAGTATACACTACATAGTATACACTACATAGTATACACTACATAGTATACACTACATAGTATACATTATAGACTACGTAGTATACACTATACACTACATAGTATACACTACATAGTATACATTATAGACTACATAGTATACATTATATACTACATACAGTGCATTTGGAAAGTATTCAGACCCCTTCCCCTTTTCCACATTTTGTTACGTTACAGCCTTATTCTAAAATGGATTCAATTGCTTTTTTTCCTTCACCAATCTACACACAATACCCCATAATGACAAAGCAAAGACAGGTTTTTATAAATGTTTGCAAAAGTATTAGAAATAAGTAACTGAAATATATTGGGCTCCCGAGTGGCGCAGCGGTCTAAGGCACTGCATCTCAGTGTTTGAGGCGTCACTACAGACCCCCCCTGGTTCGATTCCAGGCTGTATCACAACCGGCCGTGATTGGGAGTCCCATAGGGGCGGCGCACAATTGGCCCAGCGTCGTCCGGGTTTGGCCGGTGTAGGCCGTCATTGTAAATAAGGATTTGTTCTTAACTGACTTGCCTAGTTACATAAAGGTTAAAAATAAAATAAAAATTACATTTACATAAGTATTCAGACCCTTTACTCAGTACTTTGTTGAAGCACCTTTGGCAGAGATTACAGCCTTGAGTCTTCTTGGGTATGACGCTACAAGCTTGGCAGACCTGTATTTGGGGAGTTTCTCCCATTCTTCTCTGCAGATCCTCTCAAGCTCTGTCAGGTTGAATGGGGAATGTTGCTGCACAGCTATTTTCAGGTCTCTCCAGAAGCAAGGAACACAAGCGTTTCGCTACAACCGCAATAACATCTGCTAAATATGTATATGTGACCAATACAATTTGATTTGATTTGATACGGACAATTCCTTTGACCTCATGGCTTGGTTTTTGCTTTGACATGCACTGTCAACTGTGGGACCTTATATAGACAGGTGTGTACCTTTCCAATTCATGTCCAATCAATTTAATTTACCACAGGCGGACTCAAGTCAAGTTGTAGAAACATCTCAAGGATGATCAATGGAAACAGGATGCACCTGAGCTCAATTTCGAGTCTCATAGCAAAGGGTCTGAATACTTATGTAAATGTAAAAAAAAAAAAAAAAAATGACATTTTCATTATGTCATTGTGTGTAGATTGATGATATCTAAAGTGTAGTCACTAACTTCACCATGCTCAAATGGATATTCAATGTTTGCTTTTTATACCAGTCTTCCAATAGTTGCCTCCCTGGTCCTTATGGTTGAATCTGTGTTTGAAATGCAGTGCTCCACGGAGGGACCTTACAGATAATTGTATGTGTGGGGTACAGAGATTAAGTAGTCATTAAAAAAATCATGTTAAACACGATTATTGCACACAGAGTGAGTCCATGCAACTTATGTGACTTGTAAAGCAAATTCTTACTCCTGAACTTATTTAGGCTTGCCATAACAAAGGGGGTTGAATACTTGACTCATGACACATCTCAATTTTAATCTATTTTAAATTCAGGCTGTAACACAACAAAATGTGAAATGAGTCAAATGGTATGAATACTTTCTGAAGGCACTGTGTCTGTACGTAACTGTTCTGTACGTCTTAAGTGTCTCTGTGTGTCTGGTGTCCTCCCAGTCTCGGCAGATTCTCACTCCCCACACGGACGCCCGCTGCCGTTCGTCCACCGCGACGAAAGGGCCAGCAAGACCTACGAGCGCCTGCAGAAGAAGCTCAAGGAGCGGCAAGGGGGAGAGAGAGGAGGGCAGATGAAGGACAGCCCCCCTCCCTCGCCACAGAAGAGTCGCAGCAGCCCCCCCTCCATGGACAGTATCTACAACGGGGTGGTTGGAGGAGGGAAGGGGCTGGGACAGGGGCTGGGACAGGGGCTGGAGGCTGAGCTGGGACAGGGTCAGACCAGCACCACCGCCAAGCAGACGGGCAGGGAGAAAGAACCTGGAGGTAAGGAGGGCCAGGGGACAGGGGGTGGGACAGGGCACAGGGAGTGGGATAGCGGGGAGTATAGCAGCCATGTCAGGGGCTGTGGTGGAAGAAAAAACCCAATTGTCATACTTAGAAAACTAGGTAACACTTTACTTGACACCCAGCGTCATAACACATTATGACACGGTCATATGTCGTAACAGCTGACATAACTGTAGTCCCGTGTAGCTCAGTTGGTAGAGCATGGCGTTTGCAACGCCAAGGTTGTGGGTTCGATTCCCACAGGGGGGGGATGTAAGTCGCTCTGGATAAGAGCGTCTGCTAAATGACTAAAATGTAAATAACTTGTCATAACCTGTCATAATATGGTCATAATACTGTCCTGACACAAACAGTGCATTCGGAAAGTATTCAGACCCCTTGACTTTTTCCACATTTGTTACGTTACAGCCTTATTCTAAAATGGATTAAATTACATTTTTCCCTCATCAATCTAAATACAATACCCCATAATGACAAAGCGAACACAGGTTTTTAGACATTTTTGATGGGAGATGGGAGAACCTTCCAGAATGACAACCATCTCTGCAGCACTCCACCAATCAGGCGTTTATGGTAGAGTGGCCAGATGGAAGCCACTCCTCAGTAAAAGGCACATGACAACCCGCTTGGATTTTGCCAAAAGGCACCTAATGGACTCTCAGACCATGAGAAACAAGATTCTCTGGTCTGATGAAACCAAGATTGAACTCTTTGGCCTGAATGCCAAGCGTCACGTCTGGAGGAAACCTGGTACCATCCCTACGGTGAAGCATGGTGGTGGCAGCATCATGCTGTGGGGATGTTTTTCAGCAGCAGGGACTGGGAGACTAGTCAGGATCGAGGGAAATATGAACGGAACAAAGTACAGAGAGATCATTGATGAAAACCTGCTCCAGAGCGCTCAGGACCTCAGACTGGGGCGAAGGTTCACCTTCCAACAGGACAACGATCCTAAGCACACAGCCAAGACAACACAGGAGTGGCTTCGGGACAAGTCTCTGAATGTCCTTGAGTGGCCCAGCCAGAGCCCGGACTTGAACCCGATATAACATCTCTGGAGAAACCTGAAAATATATCTGGAGAGACCTGAAAATCCAACCTGACAGAGCTTGAGAGGATCTGCAGAGATGAATTGGAGAAACTCCCCAAATACAGGTGTGCCAAGCTTGTACCGTCATACCCAAGAAGACTCGAGGCTGTAATCGCTTCAACAAAGTACTGAGTGAAAGGGTCTGAATACTTATGTAAATGTCATATTTTTTTCTAAAAACCTGTTTTTGCTTTGTCATTATGGGGTATTGTGTATAGATTGATTTTTTTTAAAACAATTTAATCAATTTTAGAATAAGGCTGTAACGTAATAAAATGTGGAAAAAGTCAAGCGGTCTGAATACTTTCCGAAATGCACTGTGTATTATTATTATTAATGTTATTATTGTTATTAATATTATTATTATTATTATTTTATAAATAGTAATAATTTGTAGAGTGTCTCCATTTGCCCTCAGCATGCATTTTTTCACCATTCTGAATGTCTAAAGAATCCATACAGTACCAGTCAAAAGTTTAGTCACACCGACTCATTCCAGGGTTTTTCTTTATTTTTACTATTTTCTACATTGTAGAATAATAGCGAAGACATCAAAACTATGAAATAACACATATGGAATCATGTAGTAAGAAGTGTTAAACAAATCAAAATATATTTTATATTTGAGATTCTTCAAAGTAGCCACCCTTTGCCTTGATGACAGCTTTGCACACTCTTGGCATTCTCTCAACCAGCTTCATGAGGTAGTCACCTGGAATGCATTTCAATTAACAGGTGTGCCTTCTTAAAAGTTAATTTGTGGAATTTCTTTCCTTCTTAATGTGTTTGAGGCAATCAGTTGTGTTGTGACAAGGTAGGGGGGGTATCCAGAAGACAGCCCTATTTGGTAAAAGTCCAAGTCCATATTATGGCAAGAACAGCTCAAATAAGCAAAGAGAAACAACAGTCCGTCATTACTTTAAGACATGAAGGTCAGTCAATACGGACAATTTCAAGAACTGAAAGTTTCTTCAAGTGCAGTCGCAAAAACCACCAAGCTCTATGATGAAACTGTCTCTCATGACGACCGCCACAGGAATGGAAGACCCAGAGTTACCTCTGCTGCAGAGGATAAGTTCATTAGAGTTACCAGCCTCAGAAATTGCAGCCCAAATAAATGCTTCACATCATTCAAGTAACAGACACATCTCAACATCAACTGTTCAGAGGAGACTGTGTGAATCAGGCCTTCATGGTCGAATTTCTGCAAAGAAACCACTACTAAAGGACACCAATAAGAAGAAGAGACTTGCTTGGGCTAAGAAACACAAGCAATGGACATTAGACCGTTGGAAATGTGTCCTTTTGGTCTGGAGTCCAAATTTGAGATTTTTGGTTCCAACCGCCGTGTCTTTGTGAGATGCGGTGTGGGTGAACGGATGATCTCCACATGTGTATTTCCCACTGTAAAGCATGGAGGAGGAGGTGTTATGGTGTGGGGGTGCTTTGCTGGTGACACTAGTATGGCTACCACAGCATTCTGCAGCGATACACCAGCCCATCTGGTTTGGGCTTAGTGGGACTATCATTTGTTTTTCAACAGGACAATGACCCAACACACCTCCAGGCTGTGTAAGGGCTATTTTACCAAGAAGGAGAGTGATGGAGTGCTGCATCAGATGACCTGGCCTCCACAATCCCCAGACTTCAACCCAATTGAGATGGACCGCAGAGTGAAGGAAAAGCAGCCAACAAGAGCTCAGCATGTGTGGAAACTCCTTCAAGACTGTTGGAAAAGCATTCCAGGTGAAGCTGATTGAGAGAATGCCAAGAGTGTGCAAAGCTGTCATCAAGGCAAAGGGTGGCTATTGGAAGAATCTCAAATATTAAATGTATATATTTTATTTTTGTTACACTTTTTTGGTTACTACATGATTCCATATGTGTTATTTAATAGTTTTGATATCTTCACTATTATTCTCCAATGTATGACTGATGACTGATATAAGGGCCTGGGACAGACCACTGCTGCTGTGACTGGCACAGGCAAACAGATGGGCAGCGGGGAACAGACGGGCAGCAGGGAACAGACAGTCCTGGCTAAGTGCAAGCTGGGGTGACTATTCAGCCAGGTGGCAACTATTTAGCCCAGTGGCGACTATTTAACCCGGTGGTGACTATTTAACCAGGTGGTGACTATTTAGCCCGGTGCAGACTATTTAACCAGGTGGCAACTATTTAGACCGGAGACGACTATTTAGCCAGGCGGCAACTATTTAGACCGGAGACGACTATTTAGCCAGGTGGCAACTATTTAGACCGGAGACGACTATTTAGACAGGCGGTGACTATTTAGACAGATAGTGACTATTTAACCCGGTGGTGACTATTTAGCCCGGTGGTGACTTTGTAACCCGGCGGTGACTATTTAGCCAGGTGGTGACTATTTAACTATTAACTAACTATTTATCTCTGTGTGTGTGGGAGAGCTCTGTGTGTGTGTGTGGGAGAGCTCTGTGTGCATGTGTGTGGGAAAGCTCTGTGTGTGTGTGGGAGAGCTCTGTGTGTGTGTGTGGGAGAGCTCTGTGTGTGTGGGAAAGCTCTCTGTGTGTGTGGGAGAGCTCTGTGTGTGTGTGTGTGGGAGAGCTCTGTGTGTGTGTGTGTGTGGGAGAGCTCTCTGTGTGTGTGTGGGAGAGCTCTGTGTGTGTGTGGGGAGAGCTCTGTGTGTGTGTGGGAGAGCTCTGTGTGCGTGTGGGAGAGCTCTGTGTGTGTGGGAGAGCTCTGGTGAGCTGCTGAAAGGATAGAGGGGCTGTGGCGGTGTATTTGAGCAGTGAGAGAGAAGCCTCATTAGCCCCAGCAGCTGGTGACAGCGAGAGGGAACAGAAAGAGTGGGAGAGAGAGGTCTCTAACGGGGCTAACATTACTCAGACTTCTCATCAATCAAACCTAACCCCGGTGCTGCATGGAGGACTAAATACTCAGCTTCCCTTAGCCACAGCAGTTCATTTACTAGTAATGCCCTGTGCAGGGAATTAGAGTCCCTGGGGTGGTATTTCGTTGTATTAGTATTAAGGCTTTATACATGATTGAAGTAGATTGAATAGAATAACTTAGATGGGTTGTTTACTGTTATATGAAGTCCTTTCTGAAACCCAACGTGTTGGTGAGCAACCAGATATCACCTACACGCCGCTATGCTTTTGGGATCCCCCAGGGCTTTTACCCTATGACCTTTTGGGATCCCCCAGGGCTTTTACCCTATGACCTTTTGGGATCCCCCAGGGCTTTTACCCTATGACCTCTCCTGTTTAGCCTGGACATTATTTTTTTTTTGACTAGAATGTTTAATTTAGCAGACGCTCTTATCCAGAGCAACTTGGTCCATTCACCTGAAGGTGGATGGGCGAGACAACCGCCTCACAGTCGTAGGAAGTACATGTTTTCCCTCAATAAAGAAGTTATCAGCAAGGTCAGTGCTAGTAGAAGGTTCTAGTAGGCAGAGACTCTTGTGTCCTAGCATCAAGGGGAAGCTGGTCCAACCATCTGGGTGGCCAGGACAGAGTAGAGTTTTTGACTGTACATTAATGACCTGCCTGTTGCCCTGGGATTAACGTGCAGACGTATGATGATCACTATGATTTTTTTTGTGCGTAGTAAATTGCATAACTTGATATCGTAATGTCTTCTCTGTGCTCCTTTGTGTGTGTCTCCCTCTAGAAATGGATGAAGAGGACCTGATCCTACAGGCTTTGTTGAACACTGTCAGTAAACCAGTGGTGAGTGTCTCTGTCTGTCTCCTTTACATACCATAATATATCAAAACAAATCAGAGTCTATTACATGCACAGGGTCGCAGAAGTAATTGCACGGCTACAGTGACATTGCAGGTCAAAGAGAAGTGAATGAAACAATAATAGTAGTAATAATACAAAGTGAAATAATAGACTGAGGGGGTGGGGGGCCCAGGAGGGGGGCAGGGGGAAGCAGGTAGCTGACTGGGGGTGGGGGGGCCAGGAGGGGGGCAGGGGAAGCAGGTAGCTGACTGGGGGGAGGGGGGCAGGGGAGGAGGTAGCTGACTGGGGGGTGGGGGGCCGAGGAGGTAGCTGACTGGGGGGTGGGGGAAGCAGGTAGCTGACTGGGGGTGGGGGGCCAGGAGGGGGCAGGGAAGCAGGTAGCTGACTGGGGTGGGGCCCAGGAGGGGGCAGGGGAAGCAGGTAGCTGACTGGGGGTGGGGGCCCAGGAGGGGGGCAGGGGGAAGCAGGTAGCTGACTGGGGGTGGGGGGCCAGGAGGGGGGCAGGGGAAGCAGGTAGCTGACTGGGGTGGGGGGGCCAGGGGGGGGCAGGGGAAGCAGGTAGCTGACTGGGGGTGGGGGCCAGGAGGGGCAGGGGAAGCAGGTAGCTGACTGGGGGGTGGGGGGCCAGGAGGGGGCAGGGGAAGCAGGTAGCTGACTGGGGGGGTGGGGGGCCAGGAGGGCAGGGGAAGCAGGTAGCTGACTGGGGGTGGGGGGCCAGGAGGGGGGCAGGGGAAGCAGGTAGCTGACTGGGGGGGGGGGGGCCAGGAGGGGGGCAGGGGAAGCAGGTAGCTGACTGGGGGTGGGGGAACAGCAGGGGGCGGTGGGAGGAGGTAGCTGACTGGGGGTGGGGGGCCAGGAGGGGCAGGGGAAGCAGGTAGCTGACTGGGGGGTGGGGGAACAGCAGGGGGCCGGTGGAGGAGGTAGCTGACTGGGGGGTGGGGGGCCAGGAGGGGGGCAGGGGAAGCAGGTAGCTGACTGGGGGGTGGGGGGCAGGGGGAGAAGGTAGCTGACTAGTGGTGGCTATTCAGCAGCCTGATGGTGTGAGGGTAGAAACTATTGGCCAGTGTTCCAGTTTTTGCCATGATGCTCCTATACTGCCATGATGCTCCTATACTGCCACGATGCTCCTATACTGCCATGATGCTCCTATACTGCCACGATGCTCCTATACTGCCACGATGCTCCTATACTGCCGCGATGCTCCTATACTGCCACGATGCTCCTATACTGCCACGATGCTCCTATACTGCCACGATGCTCCTATACTGCCACGATGCTCCTATACTGCCACGATGCTCCTATACTGCCACGATGCTCCTATACTGCCACGATGCTCCTATACTGCCACGATGCTCCTATACTGCCACGATGCTCCTATACTGCCATGATGCTCCTATACTGCCCGTGTCTGAGGGATGGAAGCGGGGAGAACAGGGCGTAGCTTGGGTGGCTGAGGTCCTTGATGATCTTCTTGGCCTTCCTGAGACACCTGGTGTTGTAGGTGTCCTGGAGGTCAGGCAGTGAGCACCCGATGGTGGGTTCGACTGAGCGTACCACCCTCTGTAGCGCCTTGCGGTCCGCGGCGGTGGAGTTGCCGTACCAGGCTGTGATGCACCCCGACAGTATGCTCTCGACGGTGCTCCTGTAGAACACGGCGGTGGAGTTGCCGTAAGCTGGCGACATATGTGGTTTGCCGTACCAGGCTGTGGCAGTATGCTCTCGCTGCAACAGCGACGAGCTCGACGGTGCTCCTGTAGAACACTGAGGGCCCTCGAGGACAGGCCGAATTTCTTCAGCCTCATGAGGTTGAAGAGTTGCTGTCATGCCTTCACCACGTTGTCCGTTTGGTTTGACCGTTTCAGCTCCTCGGAGATGTGTACGCTGAGGAACTTGATGTTTTTGACCGTCTCCACGGCGGCCCCGTTGATGCGGGTGGGGACCTTCCCAGCCTGGTTCCTCCTGAAGTCCACAATCGGCTCCTTTGTTTTACTGACGTTGAAAGAGAGGTTGTTTACCTGTCACCACGCTGTCAGAGTTCCTACCTCCTCTCTGTATGCCGTCTTGTCTATATCCCCTTAAACCTGTGTCCAAAAACACATAAAATGGTACAAGTCAACATTTTGCTGCTAATTTTATATTGGCCTACATTTAGTCATTTCACAGACGTTTTTATTCAGAGCGACTTATCGTCAATGCATTTCTGGCAGATGGCCGGAGTAGCAGAGATGGCGTTGCGCAGGGTTGTGGGTTCGATTCCCACAGGGGGTATTGTGTAAAGTGAAATGACTAAAAGAAATGTACTTCCACATACAATGTTAGCAACATACCAGTGATCTAGATGTTTTTACACACCACAGGAGACACCTGTGTTGTTGTGGTGGTGAGTCATCACTAATGCTGAACATCTGGCTAACAACTGGTTTATTTAACTGGGTAAAAACCTGCTGACTTCAGACCATGAGAGAATCCCCATTCCCAGTACCATTAAACGTCTACAGCTGGCATTACTATAGTCTATTTTCTTACTTGGTGGTGGAAGTGCTTGGTGTGTTTACCTGTTACCTGAGGAGGAGGTATTAGCTACAGAACAGAGGAGGTATTAGCTATAGAACAGATGAGGTATTAGCTACGCAACAGAGGAGGTATTAGCTACAGAACAGAGGAGGTATTAGCTACAGAACAGAGGAGGTATTAGCTACACAACAGAGGAGGTATTAGCTACACAACAGAGGAGGTATTAGCTAAAGAACAGAGGAGGTATTAGCTACAGAACAGAGGAGGTATTAGCTACAGAACAGAGGAGGTATTAGCTACAGAACAGAGGAGGTATTAGCTACACAACAGAGGAGGTATTAGCTACAGAACAGAGGAGGTATTAGCTACACAACAGAGGAGGTATTAGCTAAAGAACAGAGGAGGTATTAGCTACAGAACAGAGGAGGTATTAGCTACAGAACAGAGGAGGTATTAGCTACAGAACAGAGGAGGTATTAGCTACACAACAGAGGAGGTATTAGCTACAGAACAGAGGAGGTATTAGCTACAGAACAGAGGAGGTATTAGCTACAGAACAGAGGAGGTATTAGCTACACAACAGAGGAGGTATTAGCTACACAACAGAGGAGGTATTAGCTACAGAACAGAGGAGGCATTAGCGATAGAACAGAGGAGGCATTAGCTACAGAACAGAGGAGGTATTAGCTACACAACAGAGGAGGTATTAGCTACACAACAGAGGAGGTATTAGCTACAGAACAGAGGAGGTATTAGCTACAGAACAGAGGAGGTATTAGCTACACAACAGAGGAGGTATTAGCTACAGAACAGAGGAGGTATTAGCTACAGAACAGAGGAGGTATTAGCTACAGAACAGAGGAGGTATTAGCTACAGAACAGAGGAGGTATTAGCTACAGAACAGAGGAGGTATTAGCTACACAACAGAGGAGGTATTAGCTACACAACAGAGGAGATATTAGCTACAGAACAGAGGAGGTATTAGCTACAGAACAGAGGAGGTATTAGCTACACAACAGAGGAGGTATTAGCTACACAACAGAGGAGGTATTAGCTACACAACAGAGGAGGTATTAGCTACAGAACAGAGGAGGTATTAGCTATAGAACAGAGGAGGTATTAGCTACACAACAATTATTAGCTACAGAACAGAGGAGGTATTAGCTACAGAACAGAGGAGGTATTAGCTACACAACAGAGGAGGTATTAGCTACACAACAGAGGAGGTATTAGCTACACAACAGAGGAGGTATTAGCTAAAGAACAGAGGAGGTATTAGCTACACAACAGAGGAGGTATTAGCTAAAGAACAGAGGAGGTATTAGCTACAGAACAGAGGAGGTATTAGCTACAGAACAGAGGAGGTATTAGCTACACAACAGAGGAGGTATTAGCTACACAACAGAGGAGGTATTAGCTACAGAACAGAGGAGGTATTAGCTACACAACAGAGGAGGTATTAGCTACACAACAGAGGAGGTATTAGCTACAGAACAGAGGAGATATTAGCTATAGAACAGAGGAGGTATTAGCTACACAACAATTATTAGCTACAGAACAGAGGAGGTATTAGCTACACAACAGAGGAGGTATTAGCTACACAACAGAGGAGGTATTAGCTACAGAACGGAGGAGGTATTAGCTACAGAACGGAGGAGGTATTAGCTACAGAACAGAGGAGGTATTAGCTACAGAACAGAGGAGGTATTAGCTACAGAACAGAGGAGGTATTAGCTACAGAACAGAGGAGGTATTAGCTACAGAACAGAGGAGGTATTAGCTACAGAACAGAGGAGGTATTAGCTACAGAACAGAAGAGGCATTAGCTATAGAACAGAGGAGGTATTAGCTATAGAACAGAGGAGGCATTAGCTACAGAACAATTATTAGCTACAGAACAGAGGAGATATTAGCTACACAACAGAGGAGGTATTAGCTACAGAACAGAGGAGGTATTAGCTACAGAACAGAGGAGGTATTAGCTACACAACAGAGGAGGTATTAGCTACACAACAGAGGAGGTATTAGCTACACAACAGAGGAGGTATTAGCTACACAACAGATGAGGTATTAGCTACACAACAATTATTAGCTACAGAACAGAGGAGGTATTAGCTACACAACAATTATTAGCTACAGAACAGAGGAGGTATTAGCTACAGAACAGAGGAGGTATTAGCTACACAACAGAGGAGGTATTAGCTACAGAACAGAGGAGGTATTAGCTACAGAACAGAGGAGGTATTAGCTACACAACAGAGGAGGTATTAGCTACACAACAGAGGAGGTATTAGCTACAGAACAGAGGAGGTATTAGCTACACAACAGAGGAGGTATTAGCTACAGAACAGAGGAGGTATTAGCTACAGAACAGAGGAGGTATTAGCTACAGAACAGAAGAGGCATTAGCTACAGAACAGAGGAGGTATTAGCTATAGAACAGAGGAGGTATTAGCTACAGAACAATTATTAGCTACAGAACAGAGGAGGTATTAGCTACACAACAGAGGAGGTATTAGCTACAGAACAGAGGAGGTATTAGCTACAGAACAGAGGAGGTATTAGCTACAGAACAGAGGAGGTATTAGCTACAGAACAGAGGAGGTATTAGCTACAGAACAGAGGAGGTATTAGCTACAGAACAGAGGAGGTATTAGCTACACAACAGAGGAGGTATTAGCTACATAACAGAGGAGGTATTAGCTACACAACAGAGGAGGTATTAGCTACACAACAGAGGAGGTATTAGCTACAGAACAGAGGAGGTATTAGCTACAGAACAGAGGAGGTATTAGCTACACAACAGAGGAGGTATTAGCTACAGAACAGAGGAGGTATTAGCTACAGAACAGAGGAGGTATTAGCTACAGAACAGAGGAGGTATTAGCTACAGAACAGAGGAGGTATTAGCTACAGAACAGAGGAGGTATTAGCTACAGAACAGAGGAGGTATTAGCTACAGAACAGAGGAGGTATTAGCTACAGAACAGAGGAGGTATTAGCTACAGAACAGAGGAGGTATTAGCTACACAACAGAGGAGGTATTAGCTACACAACAGAGGAGGTATTAGCTACACAACAGAGGAGGTATTAGCTATAGAACAGAGGAGGTATTAGCTACAGAACAGAGGAGGTATTAGCTACAGAACAGAGGAGGTATTAGCTACAGAACAGAGGTGGTATGGAGGGAGGTAATGCTATTGAAGTCTGGTCTGATGAGGAACTAAATGGTCTTTGTGTTGGATTACGAGTGGAGATTTTGCCCTAATCATATTGGAGTAAATGAGGAGGCCTAATGACTTTCTGTTATGAATCTGATTTATTTTAAGAAGCTGGATCAGATCATAGCTCTTTAATGTTGAACCGCAGGCAGTAGCACAGTTTTCCTTCCTTCATACCATGCAGGATTAGGCTGGCCTAGTCAACGTCTGCATCCCAAATGGCACCCTATTCCCTATATAGTGCACTACTTTTGACCAGAGACCTTTCGGCCGTGGTGCACTATATAGGGAATAGGGTGCCATTTGGGACGCAATCCTAGCCTTGTTTAATGACCCAGCTAGCTCCAGCTGCTGGATGAGAATCAGTTAAACTGGAAATAGAATGTCTTTGACCTTATATAAGATGGTACTCGTCATCTTGTCCGTCTCTGTCGTCAATGTCTGATGTCAGACCCATGTAAAGGACCTAAACAAGTCTATTTGAAAGAGATATGGGGAGCGGGAGAGAGGGGGATGTAGGGGGTTTGTAAGGAGGGATATGGAGAGAGGTTTAGAGAGAGATGGGTAGTGGAGTGGTTTGGAGAGAGAGAGAGGGTAGAGGGATAGAGAGGGTTTTAGAGAGATGGAGAGAGGTTTAGAGAGAGGGTGAGGGTAGGGGGATGGAGAGGGTTTTAGAGAGATGGAGAGAGGTTTAGAGAGATGGTGAGGTTAGGGGTATGGAGAGAGAGATGGAGAGGGTAGGGGTATGGAGAGAGAGATGGAGAGGGTAGGGGTATGGAGAGAGATGGAGAGGGTAGGGGTATGGAGAGAGATGGAGAGGGTAGGGGTATGGAGAGCGATGGGGAGGGTAGGGGTATGGAGAGAGAGATGGAGAGGGTAGGGGTATGGAGAGAGATGGAGAGGGTAGGGGTATGGAGAGAGCGATGGGGAGGGTAGGGGTATGGAGAGAGAGATGGGGGGGTAGGGGTATGGAGAGAGATGGAGAGGGTAGGGGTATGGAGAGAGAGATGGGGAGGGTAGGGGTATGGAGAGAGCGATGGGGAGGGTAGGGGTATGGAGAGAGATGAGGAGGGTAGGGGTATGGAGAGAGAGAGATGGGGAGGGTAGGGGTATGGGAGAGAGATGGGAGGGTAGGGGTATGGAGAGAGAGATGGGGAGGGTAGGGATATGGAGAGAGATGATGGGAGGGTAGGGGTATGGAGAGAGAGATGGGGGAGGGTAGGGGTATGGAGAGAGAGATGGGGAGGGTAGGGGTATGAGAGAGAGAGATGGGGAGGGGAGGGTAGGGGTATGGAGAGAGAGATGGGGGAGGGTAGGGGTATGAGAGAGAGATGGAGAGGGTAGGGGTATGGAGAGAGAGATGGGGAGGGTAGGGGTATGGAGAGAGAGATGGGGAGGGTAGGGGTAGGGGTATGGAGAGAGAGATGGAGAGGGTAGGGGTATGGAGAGAGAGATGGGGAGGGTAGGGTAGGGGTATGGAGAGAGAGATGGGAGAGGGTAGGGGTATGGAGAGAGAGATGGGGAGGGTAGGGGTATGGAGAGAGATGGGGAGGGTAGGGGTATGGGAGAGAGATGGGGAGGGTAGGGGTATGGAGAGAGAGATGGGGAGGGTAGGGGTATGGGGAGAGAGATGGGGAGGGTAGGGGTATGGAGAGAGAGATGGGGAGGGTAGGGGTATGGAGAGAGAGATGGGGAGGGTAGGGGTATGGAGAGAGAGATGGGGAGGGTAGGGGTATGGAGAGAGAGATGGGGAGGGTAGGGGTATGGAGAGAGAGATGGGGAGGGTAGGGGTATGGGGAGAGAGATGGGGAGGGTAGGGGTATGGAGAGAGAGATGGGGAGGGTAGGGGTATGGAGAGAGAGATGGGGAGGGTAGGGTATGGAGAGAGATGGGGAGGGTAGGGGTATGGAGAGAGAGATGGGGAGGGTAGGGGTATGGAGAGAGAGATGGGGAGGGTAGGGGTATGGGAGAGAGATGGGGAGGGTAGGGGTATGGAGAGAGAGATGGGGAGGGTAGGGGGTATGGAGAGAGATGGGGAGGGTAGGGGTATGGAGAGAGAGATGGGGAGGGTAGGGGGTATGGAGAGAGAGATGGGGAGGGTAGGGGTATGGAGAGAGAGATGGAGAGGGTAGGGGTATGGAGAGAGAGATGGGGAGGGTAGGGGTATGGAGAGAGAGATGGAGAGGGTAGGGGTATGGAGAGAGAGATGGGGAGGGTAGGGGTATGGAGAGAGAGATGGGGAGGGTAGGGGTATGGGAGAGAGAGATGGGGAGGGTAGGGGGTATGGAGAGAGAGATGGGGAGGGTAGGGGGTATGGAGAGAGAGATGGGGAGGGTAGGGGTATGGAGAGAGAGATGGGAGGGTAGGGGTATGGAGAGAGATGGGGAGGGTAGGGGTATGAGAGAGAGATGGGGAGGGTAGGGGGTATGGAGAGAGGGATTGGGAGGGATAGGGGTATGGAGAGAGAGATGGGGAGGGTAGGGGTATGGAGAGAGAGATGGGGAGGGTAGGGGTATGGGAGAGAGATGGGGAGGGTAGGGGTATGGAGAGAGAGATGGGGAGGATAGGGGTATGGAGAGAGAGATGGGGAGGGTAGGGGTATGGAGAGAGAGATGGGAGAGGGTAGGGGTATGGAGAGAGAGATGGGGAGGGTAGGGGTATGGAGAGAGAGATGGGGAGGGTAGGGGTATTCTCCTCCTGTGAGACAGACACTGGTCCCAGCTCAGACAGAGGGGAGTAGGACAGACAGACAGACAGACGGACGGACATGGGTTGATTGCATTCTTCCATGTAGTGAACCGTTCCTGACTTCCTGTCGGTTGGTCCAGGTTATTTTTGACCTCCCAAAACAGAGAATAAATCCCCAAGAGGTGCCCAGTCAGGTAGACCGTTGTAATTGGAAAAGATGACATTCAACTAAAGGTTAGTGCTGCCCTCCCTGCAGGAGCAGGCTAGCTCTACTGTTGGCCTCCCTACAGGAGCAGGCTAGCTCTACTGTTGGCCTCCCTGCAGGAGCAGGCTAGCTCTACTGTTGGCCTCCCTACAGGAGCAGGCTAGCTCTACTGTTGGCCTCCCTACAGGAGCAGGCTAGCTCTACTGTTGGCCTCCCTACAGGAGCAGGCTAGCTCTACTGTTGGTCCCCTCAGAAGCGAGCCGCAGGAGCAGGCTAGCTCTACTGTTGGCCTCCCTACAGGAGCAGGCTAGCTCTACTGTTGGCCCTCCCTGCAGGAGCAGGCTAGCTCTACTGTTGGCCTCCCTACAGGAGCAGGCTAGCTCTACTGTTGGCCTCCCTACAGGAGCAGGCTAGCTCTACTGTTGGCCTCCCCTACAGGAGCAGGCTAGCTCTACTGTTGGCCTCCCTACAGGAGCAGGCTAGCTCTACTGTTGGCCTCCCTACAGGAGCAGGCTAGCTCTACTGTTGGCCTCCCACAGGAGCAGGCTAGCTCTACTGTTGGCCTCCCTACAGGAGCAGGCTAGCTCTACTGTTGGCCTCCCTACAGGAGCAGGCTAGCTCTACTGTTGGCCTCCCTACAGGAGCAGGCTAGCTCTACTGTTGGCCTCCCTACAGGAGCAGGCTAGCTCTACTGTTGGCCTCCCTACAGGAGCAGGCTAGCTCTACTGTTGGCCTCCCTACAGGAGCAGGCTAGCTCACCTGTTGGCCTCCCCTGCAGGAGCAGGCTAGCTCTACTGTTGCCCTCCCTACAGGAGCAGGCTAGCCTACTGTTGGCCTCCCTACAGGAGCAGGCTAGCTCTACTGTTGCCTTGCTCCCTACAGGAGCAGGCTAGCTCTACTGTTGGCCTCCCCTGCAGGAGCAGGCTAGCTCTACTGTTGCCCTCCTGCAGGAGCAGGCTAGCTCTACTGTTGGCCTCCCCTACAGGAGCAGGCTAGCTCTACTGTTGGCCTCCCTGCAGGAGCAGGCTAGCTCTACTGTTGCCCTCCCTGCAGGAGCAGGCTAGCTCTACTGTTGCCCTCCCTGCAGGAGCAGGCTATCTCTACTGTTGCCCTCCCTGCAGGAGCAGGCTAGCTCTACTGTTGGCCTCCCTACAGGAGCAGGCTAGCTCTACTGTTGGCCTCCCTACAGGAGCAGGCTAGCTCTACTGTTGCCCTCCCTGCAGGAGCAGGCTAGCTCTACTGTTGCCCTCCCTGCAGGAGCAGGCTAGCTCTACTGTTGCCCTCCCTGCAGGAGCAGGCTAGCTCTACTGTTGGCCTCCCTACAGGAGCAGGCTAGCTCTACTGTTGCCCTCCCTACAGGAGCAGGCTAGCTCTACTGTTGCCCTCCCTACAGGAGCAGGCTAGCTCTACTGTTGCCCTCCCTGCAGGAGCAGGCTAGCTCTACTGTTGCCCTCCCTGCAGGAGCAGGCTAGCTCTACTGTTGGCCTCCCTACAGGAGCAGGCTAGCTCTACTGTTGGCCTCCCTACAGGAGCAGGCTAGCTCTACTGTTGGCCTCCCTACAGGAGCAGGCTAGCTCTACTGTTGGCCTCCCCTACAGGAGCAGGCTAGCTCTACTGTTGGCCTCCCCTACAGGAGCAGGCTAGCTCTACTGTTGCCCTCCCTGCAGGAGCAGGCTAGCTCTACTGTTGCCCTCCCTGCAGGAGCAGGCTAGCTCTACTGTTGGCCCCCTGCAGGAGCAGGCTAGCTCTACTGTTGGCCTCCCCTGCAGGAGCAGGCTAGCTCTACTGTTGGCCTCCCTACAGGAGCAGGCTAGCTCTACTGTTGGCCTCCCCTACTGGAGCAGGCTAGCTCTACTGTTGGCCTCCCTACAGGAGCAGGCTAGCTCTACTGTTGGCCTCCCTACAGGAGCAGGCTAGCTCTACTGTTGCCCTCCCTACAGGAGCAGGCTAGCTCTACTGTTGGCCTCCCCTACAGGAGCAGGCTAGCTCTACTGTTGGCCTCCCTACAGGAGCAGGCTAGCTCTACTGTTGGCCTCCCTACAGGAGCAGGCTAGCTCTACTGTTGGCCTCCCTACAGGAGCAGGCTAGCTCTACTGTTGGCCTCCCTACAGGAGCAGGCTAGCTCTACTGTTGGCCTCCCTACAGGAGCAGGCTAGCTCTACTGTTGGCCTCCCTACAGGAGCAGGCTAGCTCTACTGTTGGCCTCCCTACAGGAGCAGGCTAGCTCTACTGTTGGCCTCCCTACAGGAGCAGGCTAGCTCTACTGTTGGCCTCCCTACAGGAGCAGGCTAGCTCTACTGTCTGCTCCCTGACCAACGCTATGCAGAAACTAGTGAACATGCCATAACAATAAAGGCTTTTGAAGGATATGAAGAGTGCCTTGTTCCTATTTGTTGACATGATCTCTGCTGTTGGTTGCTGAGTTTAATGCAGTAGTTTAACCCTTTCCTTCTGTTTAATCAGTTTGCTGAGAATCTGGTCATTTTCTTCTAAAGGACACTAATTAGTAGTGTGCAACAGACATTTAATCCTGAACCACCTCTGATTCTGTCCTGTGACCCCTCCAGGTGACAGACATCCAGGCCAGAGGGGCAGTGTTGAGCTGGGTGGCCCCCAGCAGGGCAGAGGGAGAGGGGGACAGCCCCTCCCTCGATCCTCTCAGTTACGACGTGTCCATCTCCTACAGCGGCAAGGACGGGAAGTACACCAGCATGTACAGGTAGGGGTGCCGTGTGTGTGTCACCCCGGGCTATCCTGCATTCCCTGCTGAAATGACCCCAACATAATGTGTACAATATGTCACCTCTGGCTGTTGTTTTCCCTCTCCTGTTCCAGTGGTGACCAACTAAGTACAACTTTAGAAGACCTGAGGCCAGCAACAGACTACCACGTCAGGTTGGTACAACGTACTGTTCAGGGCCCCCTCTGTGTGCTCTAATCAACAATACAGCTGTATGTCTGTCTGTGCTCTAATCAACAATACAGCTGTATGTCTGTCTGTGCTCTAATCAACAATACAGCTGTATGTCTGTCTGTGCTCTAATCAACAATACAGCTGTATGTCTGTCTGTGCTGTAATCAACAATACAGCTGTATGTCTGTCTGTGCTCTAATCAACAATACAGCTGTATGTCTGTCTGTGCTCTAATCAACAATACAGCTGTATGTCTGTCTGTGCTCTAATCAACAATACAGCTGTATGTCTGTCTGTGCTCTAATCAACAATACAGCTGTATGTCTGTCTGTGCTCTAATCAACAATACAGCTGTATGTCTGTCTGTGCTCTAATCAACAATACAGCTGTATGTCTGTCTGTGCTCTAATCAACAATACAGCTGTATGTCTGTCTGTGCTCTAATCAACAATACAGCTGTATGTCTGTCTGTGCTCTAATCAACAATACAGCTGTATGTCTGCCTGTCTGTGCTCTAATCAACAATACAGCTGTATGTCTGTCTGTGCTCTAATCAACAATACAGCTGTATGTATGTCTGTGCTGTAATCTATAATACAGCTGTATGTCTGTGTGCTGTAATCTATAATACAGCTGTATGTCTGTGTGCTGTAATCAATAATACAGTTGTCTGTCTGTGTGCTGTAATCAATAATACAGTTGTCTGTCTGAACCACCATAGGATGACTGTCCAAAATATATATTGTCAAAAGTAGTGCCCACTATCTCTCTGTCTCTCTCTCCAGGGTCATGGCTGTAGTGCCCACTATCTCTCTGACTCTCTCTCCAGGGTCATGGCTGTAGTGCCCACTATCTCCCTGTCTCTCTCTCCAGGGTCATGGCTGTAGTGCCCACTATCTCTCTGTCTCTCTCTCCAGGGTCATGGCTGTGTGTGCCCACTATCTCTCTGTCTCTCTCTCCAGGGTCATGGCTGTAGTGCCCACTATCTCTCTGTCTCTCTCTCCAGGGTCATGGCTGTAGTGCCCACTATCTCTCTGTCTCTCTCTCCAGGGTCATGGCTGTAGTGCCCACTATCTCTCTGTCTCTCTCTCCAGGGTCATGGCTGTAGTGCCCACTATCTCTCTGTCTCTCTCTCCAGGGTCATGGCTGTAGTGCCCACTATCTCTGTCTCTCTCCAGGGGTCATGGCTGTAGTGCCCACTATCTCTCTGTCTCTCTCTCCAGGGTCATGGCTGTAGTGCCCACTATCTCTCTGTCTCTCTCTCCAGGGTCATGGCTGTAGTGCCCACTATCTCTCTGTCTCTCTCTCCAGGGTCATGGCTGTAGTGCCCACTATCTCTCTGTCTCTCTCCAGGGTCATGGCTGTAGTGCCCACTATCTCTCTGTCTCTCTCTCCAGGGTCATGGCTGTAGTGCCCACTATCTCTCTGTCTCTCTCTCCAGGGTCATGGCTGTGTGTGCAGGGCAGTGTTTGCAGGGTAGTCCGTCGGAGGCAGTAGCCTTCACCACCCGGAGCTGCGAACCGGACCCCCCCAGCCCCCCCAGAAAGACTAGCGGCTCCAAGAGCAGCATCCTGGTCCTGCAGTGGAAGGTGATGGAGCTATTGTAGAGGCCTATTCATGCTTTTTACCCCGGACCTCATGGAAAGACTATTTGTATGAAAAAAATAAAAAAAAATAATGTATGCACTCACTAACTGTAAGTCGCTCTGGATAAGAGCGTCTGCTAAATGACTAAAATGTATTTGAATATACTGTAACTGTTGTGGTTTCAAGAGCACAGTGGATGCTAGCTACCAGGGATGGGACATTTTTGTGTGTTGTGTACTTGTTAGTTTGGCCATTGTGTTTAGTGAATTGTGAGTATGCACCACTGGGCCTGGAATGAATGTGATGTTATTGAGAGTAATCAAGATGTCTTCCTTTCACAGGCCCCATGTGACAACGGCTCTAAAATCCAAAACTACATCCTTCAGTGGGACGAGGGTAAGGGCACCGGGGGATATGAGCAGTGTTACTATGGACCCCAGAAGCAGTATCGGGTCACCAAGCTCTCTCCAGCTTCAAGATACTCCTTCCGCCTCGCAGCCAAAAACGACATGGGTGTCAGGTACGTGGCCAACTCAACGCTATTTCCTCCTGGACACAGTGTTTGAAAATGACAACTAAAGACTGTCTACAGCAGTCTGTGCAGTCTCTCCTTGGCTCTTTTAAAAAATGTGTTAAAGGCCCTGTAATATGTAGATTTGAGGACTTTCTGTTTTGGGTCTACATTTCAGTTCTGAAATGGTCTTTCCTGTCCTTCACCCCTCTCTCCTTCTCTCCTTCCCTCCCCTCTCTCCTCCCTCTCCTCCCTCCCCTCTCTCCTCCCTCTCCTCCCTCCCCTCTCTCCTCCCCTCCCCTCCCCTCTCTCCTCCCCTCCCCTCTCCTCTCTCCTCCCTTCCCTCTCTCCTCCTCTCTCCTTTTCTCCCCTCTCTCCTTCTCTCTCCCCCCTCCCCCTCCCTCTCCCCCCTCTCCCCCCTCTTCTCCCTCCCCTCTCTCCCCCCTCTTCTCCCTCCCCTCTCTCCCCCTCTTCTCCCTCCCCTCTCTCCTTCTCTCTTCCCTCCCCCTCTCTTCCCTCCCATCTCTCCTCCCTCCCAGCTCTCCTCTCTCCTTCTCTCCCTCTCTCCCTCTCTCCTCCCTCCCCTCTCTCCCTCTCTCCTCCCTCCCCTCTCTCCCTCTCTCCCTTCTCTCCCCCTCTCCCCTCCCTCCCCCTCCCCTCCCTCCCCCTCTCCTTCTCTCCCCCTCTCCTTCTCTCCCCCTCTCCTTCTCTCCTCTCTCTCCTTCTCTCCCCTCTCTCCTCTCCTCCCTCCTCTCCTCCCCTCTCTCCTTCTCCCCCCTCCCTCCCTTCTCTCCACTCTCTCCTTCTCTCTCCTCTCCCCCTCTACTCCCTCCCTCTCTCCTTCTCTCCCCCTCTCCTCCCTCCCTTCTCTCCTCCCTCCCCCCTCTCCTCCCTCCCTCTCTCCTCCCTCCCCCTCTCCTTCTCTCTCCCCCTCCTCCCTCCCCTCTCTCCTTCTCTCTCCTTCTCTCCCCTTCTCTCTCCTCTCTCCCCTCTCTCCTCTTTTCTCTTAATTTTTTCCTTTGTCTCCGTTAGTGAGTTCTCTGAGGCAGTGGACCTGTATACGTCGTGCAGCGTGCCCTCCCCCCCCCTCCCCCCAGAGCTGGTGAAGGCGGGGGTGACGTGGTTGTGTCTGACCTGGCAGAGACCCTCCACTTCCCCCAAGGAGGACGACATCTTCTACAGCCTGGAGATGGATGAGGACGAGGTATGGATCAATCAGTCAATCAATCAATCAATCATATGACATAAAATACTGATGAGGACGAGGTATGGGTCAATCAGTCAATCAATCAATCATATGACATAACATACTGATGAGGTACAGATCAGTCAGCTAACGTTACCCTGAACCTTGAAACTGTACTGTCATAAAGAGACATGACTAGTATTCGATTCTATTCTAGTCCCTTTAAATGTTTCTCTCCTCTAAAACTGTCTGTGTGTATCAGACAGTGTTTGAATTTGAAGATGGACTCAGCTAGTCTTTGTCCCCTCTGTGTCCTCTGTCTCCCCAGGGTTATGGCTTCCAGCCCAGCTATGATGGCGATGAGCTGTCCTGCACTGTCAAGAACCTGCTCAGGAGCACCAAGTACAAGTTCAGGGTAAGAGACACTCTGGGACAAGTCAGTCTATAGAGTCATACAACTGATAGTCTATAGAGTCATACAACTAATACAGTATATAGAGTCATACAACTAATACAGTATAGAGTCATACAACTAATACAGTCTATAGAGTCATACAACTAATACAGTCTATAGAGTCATACAACTAATACAGTCTATAGAGTCATACAACTAATACAGTCTATAGAGTCATACAACTAATACAGTCTATAGAGTCATACAACTAATACAGTCTATAGAGTCATACAACTGATACAGTCTATAGAGTCATACAAATAATACAGTCTATAGTCATACAACTAATACAGTCTATAGAGTCATACAACTAATACAGTATAGAGTCATACAACTAATACAGTCTATAGAGTCATACAACTAATACAATCTATAGAGTCATACAACTAATACAGTCTATAGAGTCATACAACTAATACAGTATAGAGTCATACAACTAATACAGTCTATAGAGTCATACAACTGATACAGTCTATAGAGTCATACAACTAATACAGTCTATAGTCATACAACTAATACAGTCTATAGAGTCATACAAATAATACAGTCTATAGTCATACAACTAATACAGTCTATAGTCATACAACTAATACAGTCTATAGTCATACAACTAATACAGTCTATAGAGTCATACAACTGATACAGTCTATAGAGTCATACAAATAATACAGTCTATAGTCATACAACTAATACAGTCTATAGAGTCATACAACTAATACAGTCTATAGAGTCATACAACTGATACAGTCTATAGAGTCATACAACTAATACAGTCTATAGTCATACAACTAATACAGTCTATAGAGTCATACAACTAATACAGTCTATAGAGTCATACAACTGATACAGTCTATAGAGTCATACAACTAATACAGTCTATAGAGTCATACAACTAATACAGTATAGAGTCATACAACTAATACAGTCTATAGAGTCATACAACTGATACAGTCTATAGAGTCATACAACTAATACAGTCTATAGTCATACAACTAATACAGTCTATAGAGTAATACAACTAATAGTCTATAGAGTCATACAACTAATACAGTCTATAGAGTCATACAACTAATACAGTCTATAGAGTCATACAAATAATACAGTCTATAGTCATACAACTAATACAGTCTATAGAGTCATACAACTGATACAGTCTATAGAGTCATACAACTGATACAGTCTATAGAGTCATACAACTAATACAGTCTATAGAGTAATACAACTAATACAGTCTATAGAGTCATACAACTAATACAGTCTATAGAGTCATACAACTAATACAGTCTATAGAGTAATACAACTAATACAGTCTATAGAGTAATACAACTAATACAGTCTATAGAGTCATACAACTGATACAGTCTATAGTCATACAACTGATACAGTCTATAGTCATACAACTAATACAGTCTATAGAGTCATACAACTAATACAGTCTATAGAGTCATACAACTAATACAGTCTATAGTCATACAACTAATACAGTCTATAGAGTAATACAACTAATACAGTCTAGAGTCATACAAATAATAGTCTATAGAGTCATACAACTAATACAGTCTATAGAGTAATACAACTAATACAGTCTATAGAGTCATACAACTAATACAGTCTATAGAGTCATACAACTAATACAGTCTAGAGTCATACAAATAATAGTCTATAGAGTCATACAACTAATACAGTCTATAGAGTAATACAACTAATACAGTCTATAGAGTAATACAACTAATACAGTCTATAGAGTCATACAACTAATACAGTCTATAGAGTCATACAACTAATACAGTCTATAGAGTCATACAACTAATACAGTCTATAGAGTAATACAACTAATACAGTCTATAGAGTCATACAACTAATACAGTCTATAGAGTCATACAACTGATACAGTCTATAGTCATACAACTGATACAGTCTATAGTCATACAACTAATACAGTCTATAGAGTCATACAACTAATACAGTCTATAGAGTCATACAACTGATACAGTCTATAGTCATACAACTGATACAGTCTATAGTCATACAACTAATACAGTCTATAGAGTCATACAACTAATACAGTCTATAGTCATACAACTAATACAGTCTATAGAGTAATACAACTAATACAGTCTATAGAGTCATACAACTGATACAGTCTATAGTCATACAACTGATACAGTCTATAGTCATACAACTAATACATTCTATAGAGTCATACAACTAATACAGTCTATAGAGTCATACAACTGATACAGTCTATAGTCATACAACTGATACAGTCTATAGTCATACAACTAATACAGTCTATAGAGTCATACAACTAATACAGTCTATAGTCATACAACTAATACAGTCTATAGAGTAATACAACTAATACAGTCTAGAGTCATACAAATAATAGTCTATAGAGTCATACAACTAATACAGTCTATAGTCATACAACTGATACAGTCTATAGAGTCATACAACTAATACAGTATATAGAGTCATACAACTAATACAGTCTATAGTCATACAACTGATACAGTCTATAGAATAATACAACTAATACAGTCTAGAGTCATACAAATAATAGTCTATAGTCATACAACTAATACAGTCTATAGTCATACAACTAATACAGTCTATAGTCATACAACTAATACAGTCTATAGTCATACAACTAATACAGTCTATAGAGTCATACAACTAATACATTCTATAGAGTCATACAACTAATACAGTCTATAGAGTCATACAACTAATACATTCTATAGAGTCATACAACTAATACATTCTATAGAGTCATACAACTAATACAGTCTATAGAGTCATACAACTGATACAGTCTATAGTCATACAACTGATACAGTCTATAGTCATACAACTAATACAGTCTATAGAGTCATACAACTAATACAGTCTATAGAGTCATATAACTAATACAGTCTATAGAGTCATACAACTGATACAGTCTATAGAGTCATACAACTAATACAGTCTATAGAGTCATACAACTAATACAGTCTATAGAGTCATACAACTAATACAGTATAGAGTCATACAACTAATACAGTCTATAGAGTCATACAACTGATAGTCTATAGAGTCATACAACTAATACAGTCTATAGAGTCATACAACTAATACAGTCTATAGAGTCATACAACTAATACAGTCTATAGAGTCATACAACTAATACATTCTATAGAGTCATACAACTAATACAGTCTATAGAGTCATACAACTGATACAGTCTATAGAGTCATACAACTAATACAGTCTATAGAGTCATACAACTGATACAGTCTATAGTCATACAACTGATACAGTCTATAGTCATACAACTAATACAGTCTATAGAGTCATACAACTAATACAGTCTATAGTCATACAACTGATACAGTCTATAGTCATACAACTAATACAGTCTATAGAGTCATACAACTAATACAGTATAGAGTCATACAACTAATACAGTCTATAGAGTCATACAACTGATACAGTCTATAGAGTCATACAACTAATACAGTCTATAGAGTCATACAACTAATACAGTCTATAGAGTCATACAACTAATACAGTATAGAGTCATACAACTAATACAGTCTATAGAGTCATACAACTGATACAGTCTATAGAGTCATACAACTAATACAGTCTATAGAGCCATACAACTAATACAGTAAGAGTCTAGAGCCATACAACTAATACAGTAAGAGTCTAGAGCCATACAACTAATACAGTCTATAGAGTCATACAACTAATACAGTCTATAGTCATACAACTAATACAGTCTATAGTCATACAACTAATACAGTCTATAGAGTCATACAACTAATACAGTCTATAGAGTAATACAACTAATACAGTCTATAGTCATACAACTAATACAGTCTATAGTCATACAACTAATACAGTCTATAGTCATACAACTAATACAGTCTATAGTCATACAACTAATACAGTCTATGGAGTAATACAACTAATACAGTCTATGGAGTCATACAACTAATACAGTCTATGGAGTCATACAACTAATACAGTCTATAGTCATACAACTAATACATTCTATAGTCATACAACTAATACAGTCTATAGAGTCATACAACTAATACAGTCTATAGTCATACAACTAATACAGTCTATAGTCATACAACTAATACAGTCTATAGAGTCATACAACTAATACAGTCTATAGAGTCATACAACTAATACAGTCTATAGAGTCATACAACTAATACAGTCTATAGAGTCATACAACTAATACAGTCTATAGAGTCATACAACTAATACAGTCTATAGAGTCATACAACTAATACAGTCTATAGAGTCATACAACTAATACAGTCTATAGAGTCATACAACTAATACAGTCTATAGAGTCATACAACTAATACAGTCTATAGAGTCATACAACTAATACAGTCTATAGAGTCATACAACTAATACAGTCTATAGTCATACAACTAATAGTCTAGAGTCATACAACTAATACAGTCTATAGAGTCATACAACTAATACAGTCTATAGTCATACAACTAATACAGTCTATAGAGTCATACAACTAATACAGTCTATAGAGTCATACAACTAATACAGTCTATAGTCATACAACTAATAGTCTAGAGTCATACAACTAATACAGTCTATAGAGTCATACAACTAATACAGTCTATAGAGTCATACAACTAATACAGTCTATAGAGTCATACAACTAATACAGTCTATAGTCATACAACTAATACAGTCTATAGTCATACAACTAATACAGTCTATATAGTCATACAATTAATACAGTCTATAGAGTCATACAACTAATACAGTCTATAGTCATACAACTGATACAGTCTATAGAGTCATAGAACTAATACAGTCTATAGAGTCATAGAACTAATACAGTCTATAGAGTCATAGAACTAATACAGTCTATAGAGTCATAGAACTAATACAGTCTATAGAGTCATACAACTAATACAGTCTATAGAGTCATACAACTAATACAGTCTATAGAGTCATACAACTAATACAGTCTATAGAGTCATACAACTAATACAGTCTATAGAGTCATACAACTAATACAGTCTATAGTCATACAACTAATAGTCTATAGAGTCATACAACTAATACAGTCTATAGAGTCATACAACTAATACAGTCTATAGAGTCATACAACTAATACAGTCTAGAGTCATACAACTAATACAGTCTATAGAGTCATACAACTAATACAGTCTATAGAGTCATACAACTAATACAGTCTATAGTCATACAACTAATAGTCTAGAGTCATACAACTAATACAGTCTATAGAGTCATACAACTAATACAGTCTATAGAGTCATACAACTAATACAGTCTATAGTCATACAACTAATACAGTCTATAGAGTCATACAACTAATACAGTATATAGAGTCATACAACTAATACAGTCTATAGAGTAATACAACTAATAGTCTATAGAGTCATACAACTAATACAGTCTATAGAGTCATACAACTAATAGTCTATAGTCATACAACTAATACAGTCTATAGTCATACAACTAATACAGTCTATAGAGTCATACAACTAATACAGTCTATAGAGTCATACAACTAATAGTCTATAGTCATACAACTAATACAGTCTATAGAGTCATACAACTAATACAGTCTATAGAGTCATACAACTAATACAGTCTATAGAGTCATAAAACTAATACAGTCTATAGTCATACAACTAATACAGTCTATAGAGTCATACAACTAATACAGTAAGAGTCTAGAGCCATACAACTAATACAGTCTATAGAGCCATACAACTAATACAGTCTATAGAGTAATACAACTAATACAGTCTATAGTCATACAACTAATACAGTCTATAGAGTCATACAACTAATACAGTCTATAGTCATACAACTAATACAGTCTATAGAGTCATACAACTAATACAGTCTATAGAGTCATACAACTAATACAGTCTATAGAGTCATACAACTAATACAGTCTATAGTCATACAACTAATACAGTCTATAGAGTCATACAACTAATACAGTCTATAGAGTCATACAACTAATACAGTCTATAGTCATACAACTAATACAGTCTATAGAGTCATACAACTAATACAGTCTATAGAGTCATACAACTAATACAGTCTATAGTCATACAACTAATAGTCTAGAGTCATACAACTAATACAGTCTATAGAGTCATACAACTAATACAGTCTATAGAGTCATACAACTAATACAGTCTATAGAGTCATACAACTAATACAGTCTATAGAGTCATACAACTAATACAGTCTATAGAGTCATACAACTAATACAGTATATAGAGTCATACAACTAATACAGTCTATAGAGTCATACAACTAATAGTCTATAGAGTCATACAACTAATAGTCTATAGAGTCATACAACTAATACCGTCTATAGAGTCATACAACTAATACAGTCTATAGTCATACAACTAATACAGTCTATAGTCATACAACTAATACAGTCTATAGTCATACAACTAATACAGTCTATAGAGTCATACAACTAATACAGTCTATAGTCATACAACTAATAGTCTAGAGTCATACAACTAATAGTCTAGAGTCATACAACTAATACAGTCTATAGAGTCATACAACTAATACAGTCTATAGAGTCATACAACTAATACAGTCTATAGAGTCATACAACTAATACAGTCTATAGTCATACAACTAATACAGTCTATAGAGTCATACAACTAATACAGTCTATAGAGTCATACAACTAATACAGTCTATAGAGTCATACAACTAATAGTCTATAGAGTCATACAACTAATACAGTCTATAGAGTCATACAACTAATACAGTCTATAGTCATACAACTAATACAGTCTATAGTCATACAACTAATACAGTCTATAGAGTCATACAACTAATACAGTCTATAGAGTCATACAACTAATACAGTCTATAGTCATACAACTAATACAGTCTATAGAGTCATACAACTAATACAGTCTATAGAGTCATACAACTAATACAGTCTATAGAGTCATACAACTAATACAGTCTATAGTCATACAACTAATACAGTCTATAGAGTCATACAACTAATACAGTCTATAGTCATACAACTAATAGTCTATAGAGTCATACAACTAATACAGTCTATAGTCATACAACTAATACAGTCTATAGTCATACAACTAATACAGTCTATAGTCATACAACTGATACAATCTATAGAGTCATACAACTGATAGTCTATAGAGTCATACAACTAATACAGTCCTATAGAGTCATACAACTAATACAGTCTATAGAGTCATACAACTAAAACAGTCTATAGAGCCATACAACTAATACAGTCTATAGAGTCATACAACTAATAGTCTATAGAGTCATACAACTAATACAGTCCTATAGAGTCATACAACTAATAGTCTATAGAGTCATACAACTAATACAGTCCTATAGAGTCATACAACTAATACAGTCTATAGAGTCATACAACTAATACAGTCTATAGAGTCATACAACTAATACAGTCTATAGAGTAATACAACTAATACAGTCTATAGTCATACAACTAATACAGTCTATAGTCATACAACTAATACAGTCTATAGAGTCATACAACTAATACAGTCTATAGAGTCATACAACTAATACAGTCTATAGAGCCATACAACTAATACAGTCTATAGTCATACAACTAATACAGTCTATAGAGTCATACAACTAATACAGTCTATAGAGTCATACAACTAATACAGTCTATAGAGTCATACAACTAATACAGTCTATAGTCATACAACTAATACAGTCTATAGAGTCATACAACTAATACAGTCTATAGTCATACAACTAATAGTCTATAGAGTCATACAACTAATACAGTCTATAGTCATACAACTAATACAGTCTATAGTCATACAACTAATACAGTCTATAGAGTCATACAACTGATACAATCTATAGAGTCATACAACTGATAGTCTATAGAGTCATACAACTAATACAGTCCTATAGAGTCATACAACTAATACAGTCTATAGAGTCATACAACTAAAACAGTCTATAGAGCCATACAACTAATACAGTCTATAGAGTCATACAACTAATAGTCTATAGAGTCATACAACTAATACAGTCCTATAGAGTCATACAACTAATAGTCTATAGAGTCATACAACTAATACAGTCCTATAGAGTCATACAACTAATACAGTCTAGAGTCATACAACTAATACAGTCTAGAGTCATACAACTAATACAGTCTATAGAGTAATACAACTAATACAGTCTATAGAGTCATACAACTAATACAGTCTATAGAGTCATACAACTAATACAGTCTATAGAGTCATACAACTAATACAGTCTATAGAGTCATACAACTAATACAGTCTATAGAGTCATACAACTAATACAGTCTATAGAGCCATACAACTAATACAGTCTATAGTCATACAACTAATACAGTCTATAGAGTCATACAACTAATACAGTAAGAGTCTAGAGCCATACAACTAATACAGTCTATAGAGCCATACAACTAATACAGTCTATAGAGTAATACAACTAATACAGTCTATAGTCATACAACTAATACAGTCTATAGAGTCATACAACTAATACAGTCTATAGTCATACAACTAATACAGTCTATAGTCATACAACTAATAGTCTATAGAGTCATACAACTAATACAGTCTATAGAGTCATACAACTAATACAGTCTATAGTCATACAACTAATACAGTCTATAGAGTCATACAACTAATACAGTCTATAGAGTCATACAACTAATACAGTCTATAGTCATACAACTAATACAGTCTATAGTCATACAACTAATACAGTCTATAGAGTCATACAACTAATACAGTCTATAGTCATACAACTAATAGTCTAGAGTCATACAACTAATACAGTCTATAGAGTCATACAACTAATACAGTCTATATAGTCATACAACTAATACAGTCTATAGAGTCATACAACTAATACAGTCTATAGTCATACAACTAATACAGTCTAGAGTCATACAACTAATACAGTCTATAGTCATACAACTAATAGTCTAGAGTCATACAACTAATACAGTCTATAGAGTCATACAACTAATACAGTCTATAGAGTCATACAACTGATACAGTCTATAGAGTCATACAACTAATACAGTCTATAGTCATACAACTAATACAGTCTATAGAGTCATACAACTAATACAGTATATAGAGTCATACAACTAATACAGTCTATAGAGTCATACAACTAATAGTCTATAGAGTCATACAACTAATACAGTCTATAGAGTCATACAACTAATACAGTCTATAGTCATACAACTAATACAGTCTATAGTCATACAACTAATACAGTCTATAGAGTCATACAACTAATACAGTCTATAGAGTCATACAACTAATACAGTCTATGAGTCATACAACTAATACAGTCTATAGAGTCATACAACTAATACAGTCTATAGAGTCATACAACTAATACAGTCTATAGAGTCATACAACTAATACAGTCTATAGAGTCATACAACTAATACAGTCTATAGAGTCATACAACTAATACAGTCTATAGTCATACAACTAATAGTCTATAGAGTCATACAACTAATACAGTCTATAGTCATACAACTAATACAGTCTATAGTCATACAACTAATACAGTCTATAGAGTCATACAACTGATACAATCTATAGAGTCATACAACTGATAGTCTATAGAGTCATACAACTAATACAGTCCTATAGAGTCATACAACTAATACAGTCTATAGAGTCATACAACTAAAACAGTCTATAGAGCCATACAACTAATACAGTCTATAGAGTCATACAACTAATAGTCTATAGAGTCATACAACTAATACAGTCCTATAGAGTCATACAACTAATAGTCTATAGAGTCATACAACTAATACAGTCCTATAGAGTCATACAACTAATACAGTCTATAGAGTCATACAACTAATACAGTCTATAGAGTCATACAACTAATACAGTCTATAGAGTAATACAACTAATACAGTCTATAGTCATACAACTAATACAGTCTATAGAGTCATACAACTAATACAGTCTATAGTCATACAACTAATACAGTCTATAGAGTCATACAACTAATACAGTCTATAGAGTCATACAACTAATACAGTCTATAGAGCCATACAACTAATAAGTCTATGAGTCATACAACTAATACAGTCTATAGAGTCATACAACTAATACAGTAAGAGTCTAGAGCCATACAACTAATACAGTCTATAGAGCCATACAACTAATACAGTCTATAGAGTAATACAACTAATACAGTCTATAGTCATACAACTAATACAGTCTATAGAGTCATACAACTAATACAGTCTATAGAGTCATACAACTAATACAGTCTATAGTCATACAACTAATACAGTCTATAGAGTCATACAACTAATACAGTCTATAGAGTCATACAACTAATACAGTCTATAGAGTCATACAACTAATACAGTCTATAGAGTCATACAACTAATACAGTCTATAGAGTCATACAACTAATACAGTCTATAGTCATACAACTAATAGTCTATAGAGTCATACAACTAATACAGTCTATAGTCATACAACTAATACAGTCTATAGTCATACAACTAATACAGTCTATAGAGTCATACAACTGATACAGTCTATAGAGTCATACAACTGATAGTCTATAGAGTCATACAACTAATACAGTCCTATAGAGTCATACAACTAATACAGTCTATAGAGTCATACAACTAAAACAGTCTATAGAGCCATACAACTAATACAGTCTATAGAGTCATACAACTAATAGTCTATAGAGTCATACAACTAATACAGTCCTATAGAGTCATACAACTAATAGTCTATAGAGTCATACAACTAATACAGTCCTATAGAGTCATACAACTAATACAGTCTATAGAGTCATACAACTAATACAGTCTATAGAGTCATACAACTAATACAGTCTATAGAGTAATACAACTAATACAGTCTATAGTCATACAACTAATACAGTCTATAGAGTCATACAACTAATACAGTCTATAGTCATACAACTAATACAGTCTATAGAGTCATACAACTAATACAGTCTATAGAGTCATACAACTAATACAGTCTATAGAGCCATACAACTAATAGTCTATAGTCATACAACTAATACAGTCTATAGAGTCATACAACTAATACAGTAAGAGTCTAGAGCCATACAACTAATACAGTCTATAGAGCCATACAACTAATACAGTCTATAGAGTAATACAACTAATACAGTCTATAGTCATACAACTAATACAGTCTATAGAGTCATACAACTAATACAGTCTATAGAGTCATACAACTAATACAGTCTATAGTCATACAACTAATACAGTCTATAGAGTCATACAACTAATACAGTCTATAGAGTCATACAACTAATACAGTCTATAGTCATACAACTAATACAGTCTATAGTCATACAACTAATACAGTCTATAGTCATACAACTAATACAGTCTATAGTCATACAACTAATACAGTCTATAGTCATACAACTAATACAGTCTATAGTCATACAACTAATACAGTCTATAGAGTCATACAACTAATACAGTCTATAGAGTCATACAACTAATACAGTCTATAGAGTCATACAACTAATACAGTCTATAGAGTCATACAACTAATACAGTCTATAGAGTCATACAACTAATACATTCTATAGAGTCATACAACTAATACAGTCTATAGAGTCATAGAACTAATACAGTCTATAGAGTCATACAACTAATACAGTCTATAGAGTCATACAACTAATACAGTCTATAGAGTCATACAACTAATACAGTCTATAGAGTCATACAACTAATACAGTCTATAGAGTCATACAACTAATACAGTCTATAGAGTCATACAACTAATACAGTCTATAGTCATACAACTAATACAGTCTATAGAGTCATACAACTAATACAGTCTATAGAGTCATACAACTAATACAGTCTATAGAGTCATACAACTAATACAGTCTAGAGTCATACAACTAATACAGTCTATAGAGTCATACAACTAATACAGTCTATAGAGTCATACAACTAATAGTCTATAGAGTCATACAACTAATACAGTCTATAGAGTCATACAACTAATACAGTCTATAGTCATACAACTAATAGTCTATAGAGTCATACAACTAATACAGTCTATAGTCATACAACTAATACAGTCTATAGTCATACAACTAATACAGTCTATAGAGTCATACAACTGATACAATCTATAGAGTCATACAACTGATAGTCTATAGAGTCATACAACTAATACAGTCCTATAGAGTCATACAACTAATACAGTCTATAGAGTCATACAACTAATACAGTCTATAGAGTCATACAACTAATACAGTCTATAGAGTCATACAACTAATACAGTCTATAGAGTCATACAACTAATACAGTCTATAGAGTCATACAACTAATACAGTCTATAGAGTCATACAACTGATACAGTCTATAGAGTCATACAACTAATACAGTCTATAGTCATACAACTAATACAGTCTATAGAGTCATACAACTAATACAGTCTATAGAGTCATACAACTAATACAGTCTATAGTCATACAACTAATACAGTCTATAGAGTCATACAACTAATACAGTCCTATAGAGTCATACAACTAATACAGTCTATAGAGTCATTCAACTAATACAGTCTATAGAGTCATACAACTAATACAGTCTATAGAGTAATACAACTAATACAGTCTATAGTCATACAACTAATACAGTCTATAGAGTCATATAACTAATACAGTCTATGAGTCATACAACTAATAGTCTATAGAGTCATACAACTAATACAGTCTATAGAGTCATACAACTAATACAGTCTATAGAGTCATACAACTAATACAGTCTATAGAGTCATACAACTAATACAGTAAGAGTCTAGAGCCATACAACTAATACAGTCTATAGAGCCATACAACTAATACAGTCTATAGAGTAATACAACTAATACAGTCTATAGAGTCATACAACTAATACAGTCTATAGAGTCATACAACTGATACAGTCTATAGAGTCATACAACTAATACAGTCTATAGTCATACAACTAATACAGTCTATAGAGTCATACAACTAATAGTCTATAGAGTCATACAACTAATACAGTCTATAGTCATACAACTAATACAGTCTATAGAGTCATACAACTAATACAGTCTATAGAGTCATACAACTAATACAGTCTATAGAGTCATACAACTGATACAGTCTATAGTCATACAACTAATACAGTCTATAGAGTCATACAACTAATACAGTATATAGAGTCATACAACTAATACAGTCTATAGAGTCATACAACTAATAGTCTATAGAGTCATACAACTAATACAGTCTATAGAGTCATACAACTAATACAGTCTATAGTCATACAACTAATACAGTCTATAGAGTCATACAACTAATACAGTCTATAGTCATACAACTAATACAGTCTATAGTCATACAACTAATACAGTCTATAGAGTCATACAACTAATACAGTCTATAGTCATACAACTAATAGTCTAGAGTCATACAACTAATACAGTCTATAGAGTCATACAACTAATACAGTCTATAGAGTCATACAACTAATACAGTCTATAGAGTCATACAACTAATACAGTCTATAGAGTCATACAACTAATACAGTCTATAGAGTCATACAACTAATACAGTCTATAGTCATACAACTAATACAGTCTATAGAGTCATACAACTAATACAGTCTATAGAGTCATACAACTAATACAGTCTATAGAGTCATACAACTAATAGTCTATAGAGTCATACAACTAATACAGTCTATAGAGTCATACAACTAATACAGTCTATAGTCATACAACTAATACAGTCTATAGTCATACAACTAATACAGTCTATAGAGTCATACAACTAATACAGTCTATAGAGTCATACAACTAATACAGTCTATAGTCATACAACTAATACAGTCTATAGAGTCATACAACTAATACAGTCTATAGAGTCATACAACTAATACAGTCTATAGAGTCATACAACTAATACAGTCTATAGTCATACAACTAATACAGTCTATAGAGTCATACAACTAATACAGTCTATGAGTCATACAACTAATAAGTCTATAGAGTCATACAACTAATACAGTCTATAGTCATACAACTAATACAGTCTATGAGTCATACAACTGATACAGTCTATAGAGTCATACAACTGATACAGTCTATAGAGTCATACAACTGATAGTCTATAGAGTCATACAACTAATACAGTCCTATAGAGTCATACAACTAATACAGTCTATAGAGTCATACAACTAAATACAGTCTATAGAGCCATACAACTAATACAGTCTATAGAGTCATACAACTAATAGTCTATAGAGTCATACAACTAATACAGTCCTATAGAGTCATACAACTAATAGTCTATAGAGTCATACAACTAATACAGTCCTATAGAGTCATACAACTAATACAGTCTATAGAGTCATACAACTAATACAGTCTATAGAGTCATACAACTAATACAGTCTATAGAGTAATACAACTAATACAGTCTATAGTCATACAACTAATACAGTCTATAGAGTCATACAACTAATACAGTCTATAGTCATACAACTAATACAGTCTATAGAGTCATACAACTAATACAGTCTATAGAGTCATACAACTAATACAGTCTATAGAGTCATACAACTAATACAGTCTATAGAGTCATACAACTAATACAGTCTATAGTCATACAACTAATACAGTCTATAGAGTCATACAACTAATACAGTATATAGAGTCATACAACTAATACAGTCTATAGAGTCATACAACTAATAGTCTATAGAGTCATACAACTAATACAGTCTATAGAGTCATACAACTAATACAGTCTATAGTCATACAACTAATACAGTCTATAGAGTCATACAACTAATACAGTCTATAGTCATACAACTAATACAGTCTATAGTCATACAACTAATACAGTCTATAGAGTCATACAACTAATACAGTCTATAGTCATACAACTAATAGTCTATAGAGTCATACAACTAATACAGTCTATAGAGTCATACAACTAATACAGTCTATAGAGTCATACAACTAATACAGTCTATAGAGTCATACAACTAATACAGTCTATAGAGTCATACAACTAATACAGTCTATAGTCATACAACTAATACAGTCTATAGAGTCATACAACTAATACAGTATATAGAGTCATACAACTAATACAGTCTATAGAGTCATACAACTAATAGTCTATAGAGTCATACAACTAATACAGTCTATAGAGTCATACAACTAATACAGTCTATAGTCATACAACTAATACAGTCTATAGTCATACAACTAATACAGTCTATAGAGTCATACAACTAATACAGTCTATAGAGTCATACAACTAATACAGTCTATGAGTCATACAACTAATACAGTCTATAGAGTCATACAACTAATACAGTCTATAGAGTCATACAACTAATACAGTCTATAGAGTCATACAACTAATACAGTCTATAGAGTCATACAACTGATACAGTCTATAGAGTCATACAAATAATACAGTCTATAGTCATACAACTAATACAGTCTATAGAGTCATACAACTGATACAGTCTATAGAGTCATACAAATAATACAGTCTATAGTCATACAACTAATACAGTCTATAGAGTCATACAACTGATACAGTCTATAGAGTCATACAACTGATAGTCTATAGAGTCATACAAATAATACAGTCCTATAGAGTCATACAACTAATACAGTCTATAGAGTCATACAACTAAAACAGTCTATAGAGCCATACAACTAATACAGTCTATAGAGTCATACAACTAATAGTCTATAGAGTCATACAACTAATACAGTCCTATAGAGTCATACAACTAATAGTCTATAGAGTCATACAACTAATACAGTCCTATAGAGTCATACAACTAATACAGTCTATAGAGTCATACAACTAATACAGTCTATAGAGTCATACAACTAATACAGTCTATAGAGTAATACAACTAATACAGTCTATAGAGTCATACAACTAATACAGTCTATAGAGTCATACAACTAATACAGTCTATAGTCATACAACTAATACAGTCTATAGAGTCATACAACTAATACAGTCTATAGAGTCATACAACTAATACAGTCTATAGAGTCATACAAATAGTCTATAGTCATACAACTAATACAGTCTATAGAGTCATACAACTAATACAGTCTATAGAGTCATACAACTAATACAGTCTATAGAGTCATACAACTAATACAGTCTATGAGTCATACAACTAATACAGTCTATAGAGTCATACAACTAATACAGTCTATGAGTCATACAACTAATCAGTCTATAGAGTCATACAACTAATACAGTCTATAGTCATACAACTAATACAGTCTATAGTCATACAACTAATACAGTCTATAGAGTCATACAACTGATACAATCTATAGAGTCATACAACTGATAGTCTATAGAGTCATACAACTAATACAGTCCTATAGAGTCATACAACTAATACAGTCTATAGAGTCATACAACTAAAACAGTCTATAGAGCCATACAACTAATACAGTCTATAGAGTCATACAACTAATAGTCTATAGAGTCATACAACTAATACAGTCCTATAGAGTCATACAACTAATAGTCTATAGAGTCATACAACTAATACAGTCCTATAGAGTCATACAACTAATACAGTCTAGAGTCATACAACTAATACAGTCTATAGAGTCATACAACTAATACAGTCTATAGAGTAATACAACTAATACAGTCTATAGAGTCATACAACTAATACAGTCTATAGTCATACAACTAATACAGTCTATAGAGTCATACAACTAATACAGTCTATAGAGTCATACAACTAATACAGTCCTATAGAGTCATACAACTAATACAGTCTATAGAGTCATACAACTAAAACAGTCTATAGAGCCATACAACTAATACAGTCTATAGAGTCATACAACTAATAGTCTATAGAGTCATACAACTAATACAGTCCTATAGAGTCATACAACTAATAGTCTATAGAGTCATACAACTAATACAGTCCTATAGAGTCATACAACTAATACAGTCTATAGAGTCATACAACTAATACAGTCTATAGAGTAATACAACTAATACAGTCTATAGAGTCATACAACTAATACAGTCCTATAGAGTCATACAACTAATACAGTCTATAGAGTCATACAACTAATACAGTCTATAGAGCCATACAACTAATACAGTCTATAGAGTCATACAACTAATACAGTAAGAGTCTAGAGCCATACAACTAATACAGTCTATAGAGCCATACAACTAATACAGTCTATAGAGTAATACAACTAATACAGTCTATAGTCATACAACTAATACAGTCTATAGAGTCATACAACTAATACAGTCTATAGTCATACAACTAATACAGTCTATAGTCATACAACTAATACAGTCTATAGAGTCATACAACTAATACAGTCTATAGAGTCATACAACTAATACAGTCTATAGTCATACAACTAATACAGTCTATAGAGTCATACAACTAATACAGTCTATAGAGTCATACAACTAATACAGTCTATAGAGTCATACAACTAATACAGTCTATAGTCATACAACTAATACAGTCTATAGAGTCATACAACTAATACAGTCTATAGTCATACAACTAATAGTCTAGAGTCATACAACTAATACAGTCTATAGAGTCATACAACTAATACAGTCTATAGAGTCATACAACTAATACAGTCTATAGAGTCATACAACTAATACAGTCTATAGTCATACAACTAATACAGTCTATAGAGTCATACAACTAATACAGTCTATAGAGTCATACAACTAATACAGTCTATAGAGTCATACAACTAATACAGTCTATAGAGTCATACAACTAATACAGTCTATAGAGTCATACAACTAATACAGTCTATAGTCATACAACTAATACAGTCTATAGAGTCATACAACTAATACAGTCTATAGTCATACAACTAATACAGTCTATAGTCATACAACTAATACAGTCTATAGAGTCATACAACTAATACAGTCTATAGAGTCATACAACTAATACAGTCTATAGAGTCATACAACTAATACAGTCTATAGAGTCATACAACTAATACAGTCTATAGAGTCATACAACTAATACAGTCTATAGAGTCATACAACTAATACAGTCTATAGAGTCATACAACTAATACAGTCTATAGAGTCATACAACTAATACAGTCTATAGAGTCATACAACTAATACAGTCTATAGAGTCATACAACTAATACAGTCTATAGAGTCATACAACTAATACAGTCTATAGAGTCATACAACTAATACAGTCTATAGAGTCATACAACTAATACAGTCTATAGTCATACAACTAATACAGTCTATAGTCATACAACTAATACAGTCTATAGAGTCATACAACTAATACAGTCTATAGAGTCATACAACTAATACAGTCTATGAGTCATACAACTAATACAGTCTATAGAGTCATACAACTAATACAGTCTATAGAGTCATACAACTAATACAGTCTATAGAGTCATACAACTAATACAGTCTATAGTCATACAACTAATACAGTCTATAGAGTCATACAACTAATACAGTCTATAGTCATACAACTAATAGTCTATAGAGTCATACAACTAATACCGTCTATAGTCATACAACTAATACAGTCTATAGTCATACAACTAATACAGTCTATAGAGTCATACAACTGATACAATCTATAGAGTCATACAACTGATAGTCTATAGTCATACAACTAATACAGTCCTATAGAGTCATACAACTAATACAGTCTATAGAGTCATACAACTAAAACAGTCTATAGAGCCATACAACTAATACAGTCTATAGAGTCATACAACTAATAGTCTATAGAGTCATACAACTAATACAGTCCTATAGAGTCATACAACTAATAGTCTATAGAGTCATACAACTAATACAGTCCTATAGAGTCATACAACTAATACAGTCTATAGAGTCATACAACTAATACAGTCTATAGAGTCATACAACTAATACAGTCTATAGAGTCATACAACTGATACAGTCTATAGTCATACAACTAATACAGTCTATAGAGCCATACAACTAATACAGTCTATAGTCATACAACTAATACAGTCTATAGAGTCATACAACTAATACAGTCTATAGAGTCATACAACTAATACAGTCTATAGAGTCATACAACTAATACAGTCTATAGTCATACAACTAATACAGTCTATAGAGTCATACAACTAATACAGTAAGAGTCTAGAGCCATACAACTAATACAGTCTATAGAGCCATACAACTAATGCAGTCTATAGAGTAATACAACTAATACAGTCTATAGTCATACAACTAATACAGTCTATAGAGTCATACAACTAATACAGTCTATAGTCATACAACTAATACAGTCTATAGTCATACAACTAATACAGTCTATAGAGTCATACAACTAATACAGTCTATAGAGTCATACAACTAATACAGTCTATAGAGTCATACAACTAATACAGTCTATAGAGTCATACAACTAATACAGTCTATAGTCATACAACTAATACAGTCTATAGAGTCATACAACTAATACAGTCTATAGAGTCATACAACTAATACAGTCTATAGAGTCATACAACTAATACAGTCTATAGAGTCATACAACTAATACAGTCTATAGAGTCATACAACTAATACAGTCTATAGTCATACAACTAATACAGTCTATAGAGTCATACAACTAATACAGTCTATAGAGTCATACAACTAATACGAGTCTATAGTCATACAACTAATACAGTCTATAGAGTCATACAACTAATACAGTCTATAGAGTCATACAACTAATACAGTCTATGAGTCATACAACTAATACAGTCTATAGAGTCATACAACTAATACAGTCTATAGTCATACAACTAATACAGTCTATAGAGTCATACAACTAATACAGTCTATAGAGTCATACAACTAATAGTCTATAGAGTCATACAACTAATACAGTCTATAGTCATACAACTAATACAGTCATAGAGTCATACAACTAATACAGTCTATAGAGTCATACAACTGATACAGTCTATAGAGTCATACAACTGATAGTCTATAGAGTCATACAACTAATACAGTCCTATAGAGTCATACAACTAATACAGTCTATAGAGTCATACAACTAAAACAGTCTATAGAGCCATACAACTAATACAGTCTATAGAGTCATACAACTAATAGTCTATAGAGTCATACAACTAATCAGTCTATAGAGTCATACAACTAATAGTCTATAGAGTCATACAACTAATACAGTCCTATAGAGTCATACAACTAATACAGTCTATAGAGTCATACAACTAATACAGTCTATAGAGTCATACAACTAATACAGTCTATAGAGTCATACAACTAATACAGTCTATAGAGTCATACAACTAATACAGTCTATAGTCATACAACTAATACAGTCTATAGAGTCATACAACTAATACAGTCTATAGTCATACAACTAATACAGTCTATAGAGTCATACAACTAATACAGTCTATAGAGTCATACAACTAATACAGTCTATAGAGCCATACAACTAATACAGTCTATAGTCATACAACTAATACAAGTCTATAGAGTCATACAACTAATACAGTAAGAGTCTAGAGCCATACAACTAATACAGTCTATAGAGCCATACAACTAATGCAGTCTATAGAGTAATACAACTAATACAGTCTATGAGTCATACAACTAATACAGTCTATAGAGTCATACAACTAATACAGTCTATAGTCATACAACTAATACAGTCTATAGTCATACAACTAATACAGTCTATAGAGTCATACAACTAATACAGTCTATAGAGTCATACAACTAATACAGTCTATAGAGTCATACAACTAATACAGTCTATAGAGTCATACAACTAATACAGTAAGAGTCTATAGTCATACAACTAATACAGTCTATAGAGTCATACAACTGATACAGTCTATAGAGTCATACAACTAATACAGTCTATAGAGTCATACAACTAATACAGTCTATAGAGTCATACAACTGATACAGTCTATAGAGTCATACAACTAATACAGTCTATAGTCATACAACTAATACAGTCTATAGTCATACAACTAATACAGTCTATAGAGTCATACAACTGATACAGTCTATAGAGTCATACAACTAATACAGTCTATAGTCATACAACTAATACAGTCTATAGAGTCATACAACTAATACAGTCTATAGAGTCATACAACTAATACAGTCTATAGTCATACAACTAATACAGTCTATAGTCATACAACTAATACAGTCTATAGAGTCACACAACTAATACAGTCTATGAGTCATACAACTAATAGTCTATAGAGTCATACAACTAATACAGTCTATAGTCATACAACTAATACAGTCTATAGTCATACAACTAATACAGTCTATAGAGTCATACAACTGATACAATCTATAGAGTCATACAACTGATAGTCTATAGAGTCATACAACTAATACAGTCCTATAGAGTCATACAACTAATACAGTCTATAGAGTCATACAACTAAAACAGTCTATAGAGCCATACAACTAATACAGTCTATAGAGTCATACAACTAATAGTCTATAGAGTCATACAACTAATAGTCTATAGAGTCATACAACTAATAGTCTATAGAGTCATACAACTAATACAGTCCTATAGAGTCATACAACTAATACAGTCTATAGAGTCATACAACTAATACAGTCTATAGAGTCATACAACTAATACAGTCTATAGAGTCATACAACTAATACAGTCTATAGTCATACAACTAATACAGTCTATAGAGTCATACAACTAATACAGTCTATAGTCATACAACTAATACAGTCTATAGAGTCATACAACTAATACAGTCTATAGAGTCATACAACTAATACAGTCTATAGAGCCATACAACTAATACAGTCTATAGTCATACAACTAATACAGTCTATAGAGTCATACAACTAATACAGTCTATAGAGTCATACAACTAATACAGTCTATAGAGTCATACAACTAATACAGTCTATGAGTCATACAACTAATACAGTCTATAGAGTCATACAACTAATACAGTCTATAGAGTCATACAACTAATACAGTCTATAGAGTCATACAACTAATACAGTCTATAGAGTCATACAACTAATACAGTCTATAGAGTCATACAACTAATACAGTCTATAGTCATACAACTAATACAGTCTATAGTCATACAACTAATACAGTCTATAGAGTCATACAACTAATACAGTCTATAGAGTCATACAACTAATACAGTCTATAGTCATACAACTAATACAGTCTATAGAGTCATACAACTAATACAGTCTATAGAGTCATACAACTAATACAGTCTATAGTCATACAACTAATACAGTCTATAGTCATACAACTAATACAGTCTATAGAGTCATACAACTAATACAGTCTATAGTCATACAACTAATAGTCTATAGAGTCATACAACTAATACAGTCTATAGTCATACAACTAATACAGTCTATAGTCATACAACTAATACAGTCTATAGAGTCATACAACTGATACAATCTATAGAGTCATACAACTGATAGTCTATAGAGTCATACAACTAATACAGTCCTATAGAGTCATACAACTAATACAGTCTATAGAGTCATACAACTAAAACAGTCTATAGAGCCATACAACTAATACAGTCTATAGAGTCATACAACTAATAGTCTATAGAGTCATACAACTAATAGTCTATAGAGTCATACAACTAATAGTCTATAGAGTCATACAACTTATACAGTCCTATAGAGTCATACAACTAATACAGTCTATAGAGTCATACAACTAATACAGTCTATAGAGTCATACAACTAATACAGTCTATAGAGTCATACAACTAATACAGTCTATAGTCATACAACTAATACAGTCTATAGAGTCATACAACTAATACAGTCTATAGTCATACAACTAATACAGTCTATAGAGTCATACAACTAATACAGTCTATAGAGTCATACAACTAATACAGTCTATAGAGCCATACAACTAATACAGTCTATAGTCATACAACTAATACAGTCTATAGAGTCATACAACTAATACAGTAAGAGTCTAGAGCCATACAACTAATACAGTCTATAGAGCCATACAACTAATACAGTCTATAGAGTAATACAACTAATACAGTCTATAGTCATACAACTAATACAGTCTATAGAGTCATACAACTAATACAGTCTATAGTCATACAACTAATACAGTCTATAGTCATACAACTAATACAGTCTATAGTCATACAACTAATACAGTCTATAGAGTCATACAACTAATACAGTCTATAGAGTCATACAACTAATACAGTCTATAGTCATACAACTAATACAGTCTATAGTCATACAACTAATACAGTCTATAGTCATACAACTAATACAGTCTATAGTCATACAACTAATACAGTCTATAGTCATACAACTAATACAGTCTATAGAGTCATACAACTAATACAGTCTATAGAGTCATACAACTAATACAGTCTATAGAGTCATACAACTAATACAGTCTATAGAGTCATACAATTAATACAGTCTATAGAGTCATACAACTAATACAGTCTATAGAGTCATACAACTAATACAGTCTATAGAGTCATACAACTAATACAGTCTATAGAGTCATACAACTAATACAGTCTATAGAGTCATACAACTAATACAGTCTATAGAGTCATACAACTAATACAGTCTATAGAGTCATACAACTAATACAGTCTAGAGTCATACAACTAATACAGTCTATAGTCATACAACTAATACAGTCTATAGTCATACAACTAATACAGTCTATAGAGTCATACAACTAATACAGTCCTATAGAGTCATACAACTAATACAGTCTATAGAGTCATACAACTAATACAGTCTATAGTCATACAACTAATACAGTCTATAGAGTCATACAACTAATACAGTCCTATAGAGTCATACAACTAATACAGTCTATAGAGTCATTCAACTAATACAGTCTATAGAGTCATACAACTAATAGTCTATAGAGTAATACAACTAATACAGTCTATAGTCATACAACTAATACAGTCTATAGAGTCATACAACTAATACAGTCTATAGTCATACAACTAATAGTCTATAGAGTCATACAACTAATACAGTCTATAGAGTCATACAACTAATACAGTCTATAGAGTCATACAACTAATACAGTCTATAGAGTCATACAACTAATACAGTCTATAGTCATACAACTAATACAGTCTATAGAGTCATACAACTAATACAGTCCTATAGAGTCATACAACTAATACAGTCTATAGAGTCATTCAACTAATACAGTCTATAGAGTCATACAACTAATACAGTCTATAGAGTAATACAACTAATACAGTCTATAGTCATACAACTAATACAGTCTATAGAGTCATACAACTAATACAGTCTATAGTCATACAACTAATAGTCTATAGAGTCATACAACTAATACAGTCTATAGAGTCATACAACTAATACAGTCTATAGTCATACAACTAATACAGTCTATAGAGTCATACAACTAATACAGTAAGAGTCTAGAGCCATACAACTAATACAGTCTATAGAGCCATACAACTAATACAGTCTATAGAGTAATACAACTAATACAGTCTATAGTCATACAACTAATACAGTCTATAGAGTCATACAACTAATACAGTCTATAGTCATACAACTAATACAGTCTATAGTCATACAACTAATACAGTCTATAGTCATACAACTAATACAGTCTATAGTCATACAACTAATACAGTCTATAGAGTCATACAACTAATACAGTCTATAGAGTCATACAACTAATACAGTCTATAGTCATACAACTAATACAGTCTATAGTCATACAACTAATACAGTCTATAGAGTCATACAACTAATACAGTCTATAGAGTCATACAACTAATACAGTCTATAGAGTCATACAACTAATACAGTCTATAGTCATACAACTAATACAGTCTATAGAGTCATACAACTAATACAGTCTATAGTCATACAACTAATACAGTCTATAGTCATACAACTAATACAGTATATAGAGTCATACAACTGATACAGTCTATAGAGTCATACAACTGATACAATCTATAGAGTCATACAACTAATACAATCTATAGAGTCATACAACTAATACAGTCTATAGAGTCATACAACTAATACAGTCTATAGAGTCATACAACTAATACAGTCTATAGAGTCATACAACTAATACAGTCTATAGAGTCATACAATTAATACAGTCTATAGTCATACAACTAAAACAGTCTATAGAGCCATACAACTAATACAGTCTATAGTCATACAACTAATACAGTCTATAGAGTCATACAACTAAAACAGTCTATAGAGTCTAGAGTCATACAACTAATACAGTCTATAGAGTCATACAACTGATACAGTCTATAGTCATACAACTAATACAGTCTATAGTCATACAACTAATACAGTCTATAGAGTCATACAACTAATACAGTCTATAGAGTCATACAACTAATACAGTATATAGTCATACAACTAATACAGTAAGAGTCTAGAGCCATACAACTAATACAGTAAGAGTCTATAGTCATACAACTAATACAGTAAGAGTCTATAGTCATACAACTAATACAGTAAGAGTCTAGAGCCATACAACTAATACAGTAAGAGTCTAGAGCCATACAACTAATACAGTAAGAGTCTATAGTCATACAACTAATACAGTAAGAGTCTAGAGTCATACAACTAATACAGTAAGAGTCTAGAGCCATACAACTAATACAGTCTATAGAGTCATACAACTAATACTGTCTATAGAGTCATACAACTAATACAGTCTATAGAGCCATACAACTAATACAGTCTATAGAGTAATACAACTAATACAGTCTATAGAGTCATACAACTGATACAGTCTATAGTCATACAACTAATACAGTCTATAGTCATACAACTAATACAGTCTATAGAGTCATACAACTAATACAGTCTATAGAGTCATACAACTAATACAGTATATAGTCATACAACTAATACAGTAAGAGTCTAGAGCCATACAACTAATACAGTAAGAGTCTATAGTCATACAACTAATACAGTAAGAGTCTATAGTCATACAACTAATACAGTAAGAGTCTAGAGCCATACAACTAATACAGTAAGAGTCTAGAGCCATACAACTAATACAGTAAGAGTCTATAGTCATACAACTAATACAGTAAGAGTCTAGAGTCATACAACTAATACAGTAAGAGTCTAGAGCCATACAACTAATACAGTCTATAGAGTCATACAACTAATACTGTCTATAGAGTCATACAACTAATACAGTCTATAGTCATACAACTAATACAGTAAGAGTCTAGAGCCATACAACTAATACAGTCTATAGAGTCATACAACTAATACAGTCTATAGAGTCATACAACTAATACAGTCTATAGAGTCATACAACTAATACAGTCTATAGAGTCATACAACTAATACAGTCTATAGAGTCATACAACTAATACAGTCTATAGAGTCATACAACTAATACAGTCTATAGAGTCATACAACTAATACTGTCTATAGAGTCATACAACTAATACTGTCTATAGAGTCATACAACTAATACAGTCTATAGAGTCATACAACTGATACAGTCTATAGTCATACAACTAATACAGTCTATAGTCATACAACTAATACAGTCTATAGAGCCATACAACTAATACAGTCTATAGAGCCATACAACTAATACAGTCTATAGAGCCATACAACTAATACAGTCTATAGAGTCATACAACTAATACAGTCTATAGAGTCATACAACTAATAGTCTATAGAGCCATACAACTAATACAGTCTATAGAGTCATACAACTAATACAGTCTATAGAGCCATACAACTAATACAGTCTATAGAGTCATACAACTAATACAGTCTATAGAGCCATACAACTAATACAGTCTATAGAGTCATACAACTAATACAGTAAGAGTCTAGAGCCATACAACTAATACAGTAAGAGTCTAGAGTCATACAACTAATACAGTCTATAGAGTCATACAACTAATAGTCTATAGAGTAATACAACTAATACAGTCTATAGAGTCATACAACTAATACAGTCTATAGAGCCATACAACTAATACAGTAAGAGTCTAGAGTCATACAACTAATACAGTCTATAGAGTCATACAACTAATACAGTCTATAGTCATACAACTAATACAGTCTATAGAGTCATACAACTAATACAGTCTATAGAGTCATACAACTAATACAGTCTATAGAGTCATACAACTAATACAGTCTATAGAGTCATACAACTAATACAGTCTATAGAGTCATACAACTAATACAGTCTATAGAGTCATACAACTAATACAGTCTATAGAGCCATACAACTAATACAGTCTATAGAGCCATACAACTAATACAGTCTATAGAGTAATACAACTAATACAGTCTATAGAGTCATACAACTGATACAGTCTATAGTCATACAACTAATACAGTCTATAGTCATACAACTAATACAGTCTATAGAGTCATACAACTAATACAGTCTATAGAGTCATACAACTAATACAGTATATAGTCATACAACTAATACAGTAAGAGTCTAGAGCCATACAACTAATACAGTAAGAGTCTATAGTCATACAACTAATACAGTAAGAGTCTATAGTCATACAACTAATACAGTAAGAGTCTAGAGCCATACAACTAATACAGTAAGAGTCTAGAGCCATACAACTAATACAGTAAGAGTCTATAGTCATACAACTAATACAGTAAGAGTCTAGAGTCATACAACTAATACAGTAAGAGTCTAGAGCCATACAACTAATACAGTCTATAGAGTCATACAACTAATACTGTCTATAGAGTCATACAACTAATACAGTCTATAGTCATACAACTAATACAGTAAGAGTCTAGAGCCATACAACTAATACAGTCTATAGAGTCATACAACTAATACAGTCTATAGAGTCATACAACTAATACAGTCTATAGAGTCATACAACTAATACAGTCTATAGAGTCATACAACTAATACAGTCTATAGAGTCATACAACTAATACAGTCTATAGAGTCATACAACTAATACAGTCTATAGAGTCATACAACTAATACTGTCTATAGAGTCATACAACTAATACTGTCTATAGAGTCATACAACTAATACAGTCTATAGAGTCATACAACTGATACAGTCTATAGTCATACAACTAATACAGTCTATAGTCATACAACTAATACAGTCTATAGAGCCATACAACTAATACAGTCTATAGAGCCATACAACTAATACAGTCTATAGAGCCATACAACTAATACAGTCTATAGAGTCATACAACTAATACAGTCTATAGAGTCATACAACTAATAGTCTATAGAGCCATACAACTAATACAGTCTATAGAGTCATACAACTAATACAGTCTATAGAGCCATACAACTAATACAGTCTATAGAGTCATACAACTAATACAGTCTATAGAGCCATACAACTAATACAGTCTATAGAGTCATACAACTAATACAGTAAGAGTCTAGAGCCATACAACTAATACAGTAAGAGTCTAGAGTCATACAACTAATACAGTCTATAGAGTCATACAACTAATAGTCTATAGAGTAATACAACTAATACAGTCTATAGAGTCATACAACTAATACAGTCTATAGAGCCATACAACTAATACAGTAAGAGTCTAGAGTCATACAACTAATACAGTCTATAGAGTCATACAACTAATACAGTCTATAGTCATACAACTAATACAGTCTATAGAGTCATACAACTAATACAGTCTATAGAGTCATACAACTAATACAGTCTATAGAGTCATACAACTAATACAGTCTATAGTCATACAACTAATACAGTAAGAGTCTAGAGCCATACAACTAATACAGTCTATAGAGCCATACAACTAATACAGTCTAGAGTCATACAACTAATACAGTCTATAGAGTCATACAACTAATACAGTCTATAGAGTCATACAACTAATACAGTCTATAGTCATACAACTAATACAGTAAGAGTCTAGAGCCATACAACTAATACAGTCTATATAGTCATACCATTAATACAGTCTATAGAGTCATACAACTAATACAGTCTATAGAGTCATACAACTAATACAGTCTATAGAGTCATACAACTAATAGTCTATAGAGTAATACAACTAATACAGTCTATAGAGTAATACAACTAATACAGTCTATAGTCATACAACTAATACAGTCTATAGAGTCATACAACTAATACAGTAAGAGTCTAGAGTCATACAACTAATACAGTCTATAGAGTCATACAACTAATAGTCTATAGAGTAATACAACTAATACAGTCTATAGAGTCATACAACTAATACAGTCTATAGAGCCATACAACTAATACAGTAAGAGTCTAGAGTCATACAACTAATACAGTCTATAGAGTCATACAACTAATACAGTCTATAGAGTCATACAACTAATACAGTCTATAGAGTCATACAACTAATACAGTCTATAGAGTCATACAACTAATACAGTCTATAGTCATACAACTAATACAGTCTATAGAGTCATACAACTAATACAGTCTATAGAGTCATACAACTGATACAGTCTATAGAGTCATACAACTAATACAGTAAGAGTCTAGAGCCATACAACTAATACAGTCTATAGAGCCATACAACTAATACAGTCTATAGAGCCATACAACTAATACAGTAAGAGTCTAGAGTCATACAACTAATACAGTAAGAGTCTATAGTCATACAACTAATACAGTAAGAGTCTAGAGCCATACAACTAATACAGTAAGAGTCTAGAGCAGGGGTGTCAAACTCATTTTAGCTCAGGGGCCACATGGAGGAAAATCTATTCCCAAGTGCGCCGGACCGGAAAAATCATGGTATATATAACTTAAAAACAACAACTTCAGATTGTTTTCTTTGTTTTAATACGATCAACATACAACATAAAGCTGGAGCCTGAGGACAGTGTGTCCAAAATAGTACAAGCACAACATCACTATTAATCATAAAACACGTCAAGTTTATTTGAAAATTCTAAAGAAAAAAGAACACACAAACACACAATGCCTCAGTGATTAACAGAACTGTTTCACAGATCACAGAACTATATCAGGTGTCATTTCTCAGGCAGAAATGTAGATAAAAATAATGAAATCCTGTTCCCCAAACAAGTGCAAGAACCACAGAGTCAAGAATAGGTTAAATATACAAATAAAATAAAATCAATTAAAAACAATAGCACATCAACATAAAAACATATAAACATAAATCTGAAAGCGTTGCTCAAACTCCCGTAACAGTCCAGTTATTTTATCTTTGAACCGCTTCATGTCTGCCACATGTTGGGTCGCGCACACATTTTTCAGACAGGGGAAGTGAGCTGCATCACCACCGGCAAGTTGCGTCTCCCACAATGACAGCTTCAACTTGAAAGAACGTATGCTGTCATAATACTGCGTGACAACTTTGTTGCGCCCTTGCAGCTGTTTGTTCAAGTTATTCAGGTGCTCTGTAACATCCACCATAAATGCAAGGTCCGGCATCCATTCTGCGGAATGAAATTCTAACACTGGTTTGCCCTTTTCTTCCATGAACTGTTCAATTTCTTCTCGTAAATCAAAGAAACGCCTCAGCACAGCACCTCGGCTTAACCATCTTACCTCAGTGTGGTATGGCAGGCCATAGATGTGGTCTTTCTCTCTGAGAAGGCTGTCAAACTGACGGTGATTCAGGCTTCTGGATCGGATGAAATTAACAGTTTGGATGACCACCTTCATGACGTTATCCATCTTTAATGACTTGCAACACAAAGCCTCCTGGTGCAAAATACAGTGAAAAGTCAAAAAATCACGTCCTCCATTTGCAGATTGCACTTTCTCTCTGAACTTTGTCACAACGCCTGCTTTTTCCCGATCATTGAGGGCGCACCATCTGTAGCCAGGCTGACAGCGCGGGACCAGTCCACTTCGACCCTGTCCAGCGCGCCCGACGAAGTGCGGTAAAAATATCAGCTGCTGTCGTTGTATCTGTCATCGGCACCAACTCCACGAACTCCTCGGTGACGGTCAATGTGTCATCAACTCCGCGGATGAAAAAATGGCCAGTTGTGCAACATCTGTAATGTCCGTGCTTTCATCAATTGCAACCGAAAACGCAATAAATGACTTTACTTTTTGCTTCAACTGGCTGTCCAAATCCACTGAAAGATCGGAAATCCTGTCTGCAACTGTGTTTCTTGTCAGGCTGATATTTGCAAAAGCCTGCCGCTTTTCAGGGCACACAATCTCCGCTGCCTTCATCATGCATGTTTTTACAAATTCACCCTCACTAAATGGTTTTGAAGCCACTGCGATTTCATTAGCAATGAGGTAGCTAGCTTTCACTGCAGCGTCACTGATGTCTCGGCTGTGAGTAAACACAGACTGCTGTTTCTTCAGACCCGCCAACAGTTCATTCACCTTCTCTCATCTCCGCTGTCCTTGAAAGTTGTCATATTTGTCGGCATGAAGACTCACATAGTGGCGACGAAGGTTATATTCTTTCAGCACTGCAACATGCTCTGAACACACCAAACATACAGCTTTCCCATTCAATTCCGTGATTAAATAGGATGACCATATTTCTTGGAACACTCTGCACTCTGCGTCCACTTTTCTCTTTTTTGACAGAGACATATTGGGGCAATGAGGGTGCCAAAGCACATAATGTTAAAAGTAGAAGCCGTAATAAATATCGCGGGCAAAACAAAGTAGCTCATTGGCTTCACGTGCTTGACCTACTTGCTCTGCCCCGGTATAAACAGTTTGCTTGCTTAACACAATTGCTATTTCGCCATCCAGTGGACGCAATTGGAACAGCAGTTTATTTTATTGAAAAATTTCTGCGCATTTTTATACGTAAAAAAAAAAAAAAAAAAATCTTTTTTTTTTTTTTTTTTTTTTTAATCATCTCGTGGGCCGGATTAAACCCGTTTGCGGGCCTGATCCGGCCCGCGGGCCGTACGTTTGACACCCCTGGTCTAGAGCCATACTGAGAGCGAGAAAGACAGAAGTGAGATGGTAAGAGGAGTGAGAGGGAGAGAAAAAGTGAGAGCAACGGGCGAGGATGCCGAGACAGAGAGAGGAACAATAGAGATGTAGAAGGAAAGAGTGGGAGCCAGAGAGAAGTAGAGCCCCGTGGGGTGTCTGATCACTGCTGTTTGATCTTCAGGGTTAATTAGACTAGGGATCAGTGTCTTACTGTCTGGGGGAGGAGGAGGAGAGGAGAGGAGAGGAAGTGGGGATGATGAGGAGAGGAGGGTGATTGGCACACAGCGGTCTATGACTCATATGACTGCAGGGATCTAATGGTATTAGTCTAGTCTCCCCTCCCACTGCCTGCAGTGGAGCTGTGGCTGTGTCCCTAATGGCACCCTATTCCCTATATAGTGCAGTACTATTGACCAGAACCCTATGGGCCTTGGTCAAAAGTAGTCCACTATTTTAAGGAAAAGGGTTCAATTTGGGACTCATCCTGGCTCTCAGGGTAACAGTACCTGTCCACAATCCCTCACACAGGGAGGCCAATCAGTGGCTAGTTAGGTAAGCATTGTGGGAAAAGGTAAACTGGCCTTTATTGTGAACTCTGACTGGAAGGGGTCAAGCAGCCCATTGGAGCTGAACATGTGTTTTCTCACAACGCAAGGGGGGGTTGATTATAAGTCTAGTTGTTAAAATCATCAGGGTCAAATACAGGCTGAATTGAATCACTTTTCAGCGCACTTTCCCTCCCTCTGTCCCTGTCTCTCTGCTCCCCTCACTCTCTCTGCTCCCCTCACTCTCTCTCTCTCTCTCTCTGTGTCAATTCAATTCAAAGGGCTTTATTGGCATGGAAAACTTGTTTACATTGCCAATAAAATTGAAATAAACAAAAGTGAGAAGAGATAAAACAACACCACAGTAAATATTACACACAAATCAGAGTGATAGCAATGTGCAAATAGTTGTAGTACGAATAGTAGGGGAAGTTAAATAAACAGGTAAATATTGGTGGTATTTACAATGTTGTTTGTTCTCCACTGGTTGCCCTTTTCTCATGCCAATGGGCCACAAATCTTGTTTGATTTGTTTTCAAATTCTTTGTTGGTCTGTGGGAAATATGGATCTCTAATGTGGTCATGCATTTGGCAGGAGGTTAGGAAGTACAGCTCAGTTTCCACCTCATTCTGTGGGCAGTGGTTATAGGTCTGCCTAAGAGGTCTGTAATTTTTATCATAGGTACACTTCAACTGTGAGAGACGGAATCTAAAACTCTACATGCTTTGTAAGTAGGAAAACCTGCAAAATCGGCAGTGTATCAAATACTTGTTCTCCCCACTGTACATATCCCAACCAGAAGACATGGATAACAAGCAACATCCGCACTGAGCTAAAAGCTAGAGCTAACTAATCTGGACGCTTATAAGAAATCCCGCTATGCCCTCAGTTGAATCATCAAACAGGCAAAGCATCAATACAGGAATAAGACTGTGTGATCACGCTCTGCGTAGCCGATTTGCGTAAGACCTTTAAACAGGTCAACATTCACAAGGCCGCAGGGCCAGATGGATTACCAGGACCAGTACTCAGATCATGCACGGACCAACTAGCAAGTGTCTTCACTGACATTTTCAACCTTTCCCTGACCAAGTCTGTAATACCTACATGTTTCAAGCAGACCACCATAGTCCCTGTGCCCAAGAACGCCAAGATAACTTGGCTAAATGACTACCGACCTGTAGCACTCACGTCTGTAGCCATGAAGTGCTTTGAAAGCCTGGTCATGGCTCACGTCAACACCATCATCCCGGAAACCCTAGACCCACTCCAATTCTCATACCTACCCAACAGATCCACAGATGACGCAATCTCAATTGCACTCCAAACTGCCCTTTCCCACCTGGACAAAAGAAACACCTATGTGAGAATACTGTTCATTGACTACAGCTCAGCGTTCAACACTATAGTGCCCTCCAAGCTCATCACTAAGCTAAGAACCCTGGGACTAAACACCTCCCTCTGCAACTGGATCCTGGACTTCCTGACGGGCCGCCCCCAGGTGGTGAGGGTAGGCAACAACACATCTGCCACACTGATCCTCAACACGGGGGGCCCTCAGGGGTGCGTGCTCAGTCCCCTCCTGTACTCCCTGTTCACCCATGACTGCATGGCCAGGCACGACTCCAACACCATCATTAAGTTTGCTGACGACACAACGGTGGTAGGCCTGATCACAGACAACGATGAGACAGCCTATAGGGAGGAGGTCAGAGACCTGGCAGTGTGGTGCCACGACAACAACCTCTCCCTCAACGTGAGCAAGACAAAGGAGCTGATCGTGGACTACAGGAAAAGGAGGGCCGAACACGCCCCCATTCACATCAACTGTGCTGTAGTGGAGCGGGTCGAGAGCATCAAGTTCCTTGGTGTCCACATTATCAATAAACTATTATGGTCCAAACACACAAAGACAGTCGTGAAGAGGGCACGACAACACCTATTCCCCCTCAGGAGACTGAAGAGATTTGGCATGGGTCCCCAGATCCTCAAAAAGTGATACAGCTGCTCCATCGAGAGCATCCTGACCTGTTGCATCACCGCCTGGTATGACAACTGCTCGACATCCGACTGTAAGGTGCTACAGAGGGTATTGCGTACAGTCCAGTACATCACTGGGGCCAAGCTTCCTGCCATCCAGGACCTCTATACCAGGCGGTGTCAGAGGAAGGCCCAAAAGATGGTCAAAGACTCCAGTCACCCAAGTCATAGACTGTTCCCTCTGCTACCGCACGGCAAGCGGTACCGGAGCGCCAAGTCTAGGTCCAAAAGGCGCCTTGACAGCTTCTACCCCCAAGCTAAAGAGTGCTGAACAGTTAATCAAATCGCTACCTTTACTATTTTCATTGACCCTGCTGCTATTTGCTGTTTATCTAGGAATAGTCCCTTTACCCCACCTACATGTACATATTACCTGGACTAACCTGTACCCCCGCACATTGACTCTGTACCGGTACCCCCTGTATATAGCCTCGTTATTCCATGGACTAACCTGTACCCCCGCACATTGACTCTGTACCGGTACCCCCTGTATATAGCTTCGTTATACATTTTTCTTTTACTCTAGTTTATTTAGTACATATTTTCTTAACTGCGTTGTTGGTTAAGGGCTTGTAAGTAAGCATTTCACGGTAAGGTCCACACCTGTTTTATTCGGGGCATGTGACAAATACAATTTGATTTGATATGAACATATATTTACACATTAAGCAGCAAGATGGTTTGGGAAAGTTTGCTGCAACTAGGGGTCAAAACTTTGACAGCCCCCCCACTTCATTTTCCATCGTAGTGTTTTCCCTAGCTCTGTACAGGCCAATCAACAAAACACAGTCATGTGAGCGCTGGCGAGAGTTGGCATTTGTCTGCTGGATAATTAATGTATGATAGATGGGATTCATGAGTGTCTCATGATGAGTGATATTGTGAATATAGAAATACTTCCAATAAAAGCCTGGATGAGGAATGTGGAATATATAATATCTAGTCTTTCCTTTTCTATGATTGTGATTCCTGACTGCTGCAGTATCTCCTCCCATCCTGCAGGTGGCAGCCTACAACACTGAGGGGAAGAGTAACCCCAGTCAGGTGGCAGAGTTCACTACCTGTCCAGACAGACCAGGGGGACCATGTAGACCTGTCATCAGAGGCAGGGTACTGCCCAACTCCTTCAGACTGGCATGGGGTGAGTAGAGACACACATACATGCACGCGCACACACAGACGCAATCATCATCATCATCATCTCACACACACACGCAATCATCACCAACACACACACAAAGAAATGTCTGATCTGCTCCCAACGGTGATACCGATCAAAACCCCCTGTCACAGATGCATCTGTGCTACCAGAGCTTTGTTTGTTTTCATGTCTGTTGATCCCAATGGCCACCCTTGGTGTGATCAAGAGTACTGGCCTGGTCAAAAGTAGTGTACTATATAGGGAATAGGGTGTTGCCATTTGGGATGCAACCCATTGTCTATTAATATGGCCTGCTGGCTCATGACTCTTTAACAGAGCGTTAGAGACGTTCATCCAGAGCAGAAAGGAAAGATATCAAGCTGTATGACTTGACAGAATAGTTGTATTCTCTCTCTAGAACCTCCTAAAGATAATGGAGGGGCTGAAGTGACCAAATACGTGGTGGAGATATCTGAGGGACTAAGCGGTAAGTTTCAACTACAAATCATTTATTTTATAAATCCCTTTATACATCAGTAAGAGCTTTCTAGTTAACCAGCCTGAACCCCAGAGAGAGCTTTCCAGTTACCCAGCCTGAACCCCAGAGAGCTTTCCAGTTACCCAGCCTGAACCCCAGAGAGCTTTCCAGTCACCCAGCCTGAACCCCAGAGAGCTTTCCAGTTACCCAGCCTGAACCCCAGAGAGCTTTCCAGTTACCCAACCTGAACCCCAGAGAGCTTTCCAGTTACCCTGCCTGAACCCCAGAGAGCTTTCTAGTTACCCAGCCTGAACCCCAGAGAGCTTTCCAGTTACCCAGCCTGAACCCCAGAGAGCTTTCCAGTTACCCAACCTGAACCCCAGAGAGCTTTCCAGTTACCCTGCCTGAACCCCAGAGAGCTTTCCAGTTACCCTGCCTGAACCCCAGAGAGCTTTCTAGTTACCCAGCCTGAACCCCAGAGAGCTTTCCAGTTACCCAGCCTGAACCCCAGAGAGCTTTCCAGTTACCCAACCTGAACCCCAGAGAGAGCTTTCCAGTTACTCAGCCTGAACCCCAGAGAGCTTTCCAGTTACCCAGCCTGAACCCCAGAGAGAGCTTTCCAGTTACCCAGCCTGAACCCCAGAGAGCTTTCCAGTTACTCAGCCTGAACCCCAGAGAGCTTTCCAGTTACCCAACCTGAACCCCAAAGAGCTTTCCAGTTACCCAGCCTGAACCCCAGAGAGCTTTCCAGTTACCCAACCTGAACCCCAGAGAGCTTTCCAGTTACCCAGCCTGAACCCCAGAGAGCTTTCCAGTTACCCAGCCTGAACCCCAGAGAGCTTTCCAGTTAACCAGCCTGAACCCCAGAGAGCTTTCCAGTTACCCAACCTGAACCCCAGAGAGCTTTCCAGTTACCCAGCCTGAACCCCAGATAGCTTTCCAGTTACCCAGCCTGAACCCCAGAGAGCAAGAAAAACAGAAGGAGAAACTTGATAACAGTAATCTGTTTTATTTGTGTAGTGCTTTTTAGCAACCCACAGTAGTTTTCAAGATACTGTGCCTTCAGAAAGTATTCACACCCATTGACTTTTTCCACATTTTGTTGTGTTACAGCCTGAATTTAAAATGGATTATATTGAGATTTTGTGTCCCTGGCCTACACTCAATACCACATAATGTAAAAGTGAAATTATGTTTTTAGAAATATTTACAAATTCAATAATGAAAAGCCGAAATGTCTTGAGGCAATAAGTGTTCAACCCCTTTGTTTATGGCAAGCCTAAATAAGTTCAGGAGTAAGAATTTGCTTTACAAGTCACATAAGTTGCATGGACTCACTCTGTGTGCAATAATCGTGTTTTAACATGATTTTTGAATGACTACCTCGTCTGTACCCCACACATACAATTATCTGTAAGTTCCCTCAGTCGAGCAGTGAATTTCAAACACAGATTCAACCATAAAGACCAGGGAGGCTTTCCAATGCCTCACAAAGAAGGGCACCTATTGGTAGATGGGTAGAAATAAAAAAGCAGAAATTGAATATCCCTTTGAGCATGATGAAGTTATTAATTACACTTTGGATGGTGTTTCAATACACCCAGTCACTACAAAGATACAGGCGTCCTTCCTAACTCAGTTGCCGGAGAGGAAGGAAACCGCTCAGGGATTTCACCATGAGGCCAATGGTGACTTTAAAACAGTTTAATGGCTGTGACAGGAGAAAACTGAGGATGGATCAACAACATTGTAGTTACTCCACAATACTAACCTAAATGACAAAGTGAAAAGAAGGAAGCCTGTTTGGGACAAATCCAACACAACACAGTGTACCACTCTTCATATTTTCAAACATGATGGTGGCTGCATCATGTTATGGGTATGCTTGTCATCGACAAAGACTAGGGAGTTTTTTTTAGCTAAGCACAGGCAAAATCCTAGAGGAAAACCTGGTTCAGTCTGCTTTCCAACAGGCACTGGGAGACAAACTCACCTTTCAGCAGAACAATAACCTAAAAACACAAGGCCAAATATACACTGGAGTTGCTTACCAAGAAGACATTGAATGTTCTTGAGTGGCCGAGTTACAGTTTTGACTTAAATCGGAATGAAAATCTAATGGCAAGACTTGAAAATGGCTGTCTAGCAATGATCAACAACCAACTTGACAGATCTTGAATAATTTTAAAAGAATAATGTGCAAATATTGTGCAATCCTGCTGTGCAAAGCTCTTAGAGACTTACCCAGAAAGACTCACATCTGAAATCGCTGCCAAAGGTGATTCTAACATGTATTGACTCAGGGGTGTGAATACTTTATATAAATGAGATATTTCTGTATTTCATTTTCAGTACGTTTGCAAAAATGTATAAAAACATGTTTTCACTTTGTCCTTATGGGATATTGTGTGTAGATGTGTGAGAGAAAAAAACACGTATTTAATCAATTTTGAATTCTGGCTGTAACACAACAAAATGTGGAATAAATCAAGGGGTTACTGTATGAATGCTTTCTGAAGGCACAGTATTTAACAAGAACAAGATCGCTTAGTAGTGTGTGTTTCTGTGTGTGTGTGTGTCCATGTGTTCATGTCTCTCTGTTTGTGTGTCTGTGTGTGTGTGTCTCTGTCCGTGTGTGTGTGTGTGTGTGTGTGTGTGTGTGTCCCTGTATGTGTGTCTCTAGGCGTGTCTTGGGAGCTGGCGTACAGTGGTCCAGCCATGGAGCATGCGTGTGAGGGGCTGAAACCAGGCCACTCCTACCAGACCAGAGTTTACTGCATGAGTGAGGGGGGCCAGAGCCCAGTGAGTCATCACCTTACTGCACCCACACATATACAACTCTGCATGTACTCGAGCGAACGACACGCAGTCCTCGCAGCCGTGAGAGCTTCGGACCAGCCGTATCTGTCTTTGTCGGTGATGTTTCTCACCGTTGTGTCTCTGTCACTCGTGATATAGCTAACACAAGAAAACACATCTATTTCTATCTCCTTCTATTTGCATGGCTCTCTCTAGATATATATCTTTCTACTTCTAAACTCTCTCTAGATATATATCTTTCTACTTCTAAACTCTCTCTAGATATATATCTTTCTACTTCTAAACTCTCTCTAGATATATATCTTTCTACTTCTAAACTCTCTCTAGATATATCTTTCTACTTCTAAACTCTCTCTAGATATATCTTTCTACTTCTGAACTCTCTCTAGATATATCTTTCTACTTCTGAACTCTCTCTAGATATACAGTGGGGGAAAAAAGTATTTAGTCAGCCACCCTCATTTTGTCTGTCATAGTTGACGTGTACCTATGATGAAAATTACAGGCCTCTCTCATCTTTTTAAGTGGGAGAACTTGCACAATTGGTGGCTGACTAAATACTTTTTTCCCCCACTGTATCTTTCTACTTCTAAACTCTCTCTAGATATATCTTTCTACTTCTAAACTCTCTCTAGATATATCTTTCTACTTCTAAACTCTCTCTAGATATATCTTTCTACTTCTAAACTCTCTCCACAGCTTTGTTTCTCTCTCAGCTGTGTGTGGTCTGATCCTCTGCTTCATAATGATCTGATAAATGACACTAGGAGTATTTATTCCAGTTATGCCCATGCCTTCTAATTCTGGCCCGCTTCTAATAGGAGATTGCCATTCATCTGTTTTCTCGTGTAGAGGTCATTAATGATCTTCTTCATGGGGATGAGTCCCAAATGGCACACTATTCCCTGTATAGTGCATTACTTAGGGCTCAGTAGTGCGCACTATACAGGGAATAGGGTGCCATTTGGGACTCGTACCATATGTACGCGCAAGACAGAGGGCTGTAATGAGTTAACCCTCGCCGCAATGGTGTAGGAAGCTGGGCTAATTGTTGATTAGCCAGTTCAGCTGTTGTACGATATTACTGCATCAATGCCTTTATTCATTGAGGGCGTGGAGAAACATGACTCATGATGCCAAGCTTTTGTTTTTGTTAAGTGTTCGTTTTTTTTGTTGTTGTTGTGGGTTGCTGAATAACGTGCCATAATGCTCATACGTTGGGTGGCTGTCTTCTCTGGACATACACAGCAGATCAACATGGCAATGATATGCAGTGTAGTCCTACATTTTTAAAACTCCCTACGTATGTATAGATACTGTGCTAATGTATTGTTTTTCATCAGTTGTATAATTTGAAATATAAATGTGTTTGTAAGGCAGGGAGTAAGGCTGTCCTACCTATTTACAGATGGAGGGTTGTCTTGTTTCCCTATCCAAATACTGTTGTCTCATCCTAACATGTTGTTGTTGTGTTGTCTCATCCTAACATGTTGTTGTTGTGTTGTCTCATCCTAACATGTTGTTGTTGTTGTGTTGTCTCATCCTAACATGTTGTTGTTGTTGTCTCATCCTAACATGTTGTTGTTGTGTTGTCTCCTCCTAACATGTTGTTGTTGTGTTGTCTCATCCTAACATGTTGTTGTTGTGTTGTCTCATCCTAACATGTTGTTGTTGTGTTGTCTCATCCTAACATGTTGTTGTTGTGTTGTCTCATCCTAACATGTTGTTGTTGTGTTGTCTCATCCTAACATGTTGTTGTTGTGTTGTCTCATCCTAACATGTTGTTGTGTTGTCTCATCCTAACATGTTGTTGTTGTGTTGTCTCATCCTAACATGTTGTTGTTGTTGTGTTGTCTCATCCTAACATGTTGTTGTTGTGTTGTCTCATCCTAACATGTTGTTGTTGTTGTTGTCTCATCCTAACATGTTGTTGTGTTGTCTCATCCTAACATGTTGTTGTTGTTGTGTTGTCTCATCCTAACATGTTGTTGTTGTTGTGTTGTCTCATCCTAACATGTTGTTGTTGTTGTCTCATCCTAACATGTTGTTGTTGTGTTGTCTCATCCTAACATGTTGTTGTTGTGTTGTCTCATCCTAACATGTTGTTGTTGTTGTTGTGTTGTCTCATCCTAACATGTTGTTGTTGTTGTGTTGTCTCATCCTAACATGTTGTTGTGTTGTCTCATCCTAACATGTTGTTGTTGTTGTGTTGTCTCATCCTAACATGTTGTTGTGTTGTCTCATCCTAACATGTTGTTGTGTTGTCTCATCCTAACATGTTGTTGTGTTGTGTTGTCTCATCCTAACATGTTGTTGTGTTGTCTCATCCTAACATGTTGTTGTTGTGTTCCAGCTGTCAGAGACTCTGCAGGTCCAGACTCCTGCGGTGCCTCCAGGGCAGTGCCAGCCGCCCCACGTGGTGGGCAAGCCCAAGGCCAGAGAGGTGCTGCTGCGCTGGGGTGAGTCACTCTGCCAGCCCCCCTGCCAATCTTAACCACCACGCTATCACCATGCCAACCAAAACCACCACGCGATCACCATGCCAACCAAAACCACCACGCGATCACCATGCCGACCAAAACCACCACGCGATCACCATGCCGACCAAAACTACCACTCTATCGCCATGCCAACCAAAACCACCACTCTATCACCATGCCAACCAAAACCACCACTCTATCACCATGCCAACCAAAACCACCACGCTATCACCATGCCAACCTTAAATACCACCCTATCACCATGGCAACCTTAAATACCACTATCATCATGCCAACCTTAACCACCACTCTATCACCATGCCAACCTTAACCACCACTCTATCATCATGCCAACCTTAACCACCACTCTATCACCATGCCAACCTTAATCACCATGCCAACCTTAACCACCACTCTATCACCATGCCAACCTTAACCACCACTCTATCACCATGCAAACCTTAACCACCACTCTATCACCATGCCAACCTTAATCACCACTCTATCACCATGCCAACCTTAACCACCACTCTGTCACCATGCCAACCTTAACCACCACTCTGTCTGTCTGTGTGGGCGTTGTTTATTCTCTTTTGGTACCTGGGAAAAACTGGCTTTTTATTATAATATATGCCATGTAGCAGATTCATTGTGTTGGGGGCTTTGTCTAGCTGTCTGATACATTAAAGCAGAGTCTATTGTCAACCCTGAATCATGGACAAAATCATGGACAAAACCCTAACTTTGTGCTAAATATGTTGTTGGTCATTGTTTGTAACTATATATGCTGCTATTTTAGCCATTTAACATCTCAATGAGAATAATCTGAAAGTTAAATATGAAATAAACAAAAATGTGTCTCTCTCCCAGGTCCTCCGGGTGTGGATGGGGGCAGCCCGGTGTCGGTCTATAGTGTGGAGGTGTGTGGCGCTGGTACTCAGGGGTCAGCAGGTCAGGAGGAGGTCAGGGAGGTGTACCAAGGTTCGGAGGTCGACTACACCGTGGGTAATCTGCTGCCGGGACGGACATACAGCTTCCGCCTGCGGGCTGCCAACAAGGCTGGGGTGAGACACCAAACTGGCTTTATCCCCTAGCTGCTAAGAAAACAGCGTACTTCATCCGTTTATGAATGATACAGGATAGGCTTTTTTTTTTGTTCAGTGTATGGGTTTGACTAAATAGTTTGCAGGAGGGAACAAAAAGTGGATTTTGTCTTTCACTGAATCTCTTCCCCGTATGCCCCCTCTATTCCTGTATGTCATTTTGTGTCATTTAAGAAAGTGTGTTTGAGTGTCACTGACTAATGAGTGTGTATTTTGGTGTGTGTGTGTGTTAGTACGGACCCCTGTCAGAGCATTGTGAGGTGACCATGGGCCCTGGGGCTCCAGAACCCTGTAAAGCCCCTCACATTACCTGCAAGTCCCCTACCGTGGCTGTGGTCAGCTGGGAGGTAAGAACACGACACAACAACTGTGACTTCTGTTCTACACGGTTGGGACTACAGCAGAAATGATCCCAGGGGAAAATATAAAGTACATCAATCATCCTGTCAATCAAAACAGGAGTATATATATATATATATCGATACAGGAGTTTATCTGTATTGAAACAATCAATCAATCAATCCATTATGTACCAGTCTCACCACTGCTCCCCCCTGTTTCTCCCTCCCCAGGCTCCGGCCAGTAACGGGGCGGCGGTCTCAGAGTACCGTGTGGAGTGGGGAGCGGCGGAGGGCACCATGCAGGTGTGTTACAGCGGTGCCAGCCTCACCCACGAGGTCAAGGGACTGCTGCCCGCCACCAACTACTTCTGCCGTGTTCAGGTGAGCCTGTCCCCTCAGCACTAACGACAAGTTACCTGGTACTTAGTAGTTACTGCTTCTACTGCCGTGTTCAGGTGAGCCTGTCCTCTCAGCACTAACGACAAGTTACCTGGTACTATCTCTCTGTCACTAGTAGTGCTGAGAATTGCCAGTGACCTCACGCTACGACGTTATCTCGATACTTCGATTACGATACGTATGCGAAACTCGCGATTCAGTATGTATTGCGATTCGAATACTGCGATTTTTTTATTTATTGCGATTTAGATGTTCCAAACATATTGCTCGCTTATATATATGTGTATCTGCTGCAGAGCGACAAGAGAGAGCCATGAGAAAATGGGTTTTGATTAGTCATGGAAATAGAAGTGCTGGAGAACAAACTTTAGGGAAGGTTTTGGCCCAGGTACAGCCGACGGTGAGTAGTGTACAGTCATGAGATCAATACGTGGTACAGGTGACTGTGGTCTAGTGTGGCTCAGCAAGAGGGTGCTGCTAGCAATGCAAGGTTGTGGGTTCAATTCCCACTTGACCATATACACTAAGCTACAAATGTATGCACCTGGTGTAATTGTACACCAGATAACCAACACCAGGGTAATCTGGTGTTTTATTAAGGATATCTACTCTACCACCAGGGTAATCTGGTGTTTTATTAAGGATATCTACTCTACCACCAGGGTAATCTGGTGTTTTATTAAGGATATCTACTCTACCACCAGGGTAATCTGGTGTTTTATTAAGGATATCTACTCTACACCAGGGTAATCTGGTGTTTTATTAAGGATATCTACTCTACCACCAGGGTAATCTGGTGTTTTATTAAGGATATCTACTCTACACCAGGGTAATCTGGTGTTTTATTAAGGATATCTACTCTACCACCAGGGTAATCTGGTGTTTTATTAAGGATATCTACTCTACACCAGGGTAATCTGGTGTTTTATTAAGGATATCTACTCTACACCAGGGTAATCTGGTGTTTTATTAAGGATATCTACTCTACCACCAGGGTAATCTGGTGTTTTATTAAGGATATCTACTCTACACCAGGGTAATCTGGTGTTTTATTAAGGATATCTACTCTACCACCAGGGTAATCTGGTGTTTTATTAAGGATATCTACTCTACACCAGGGTAATCTGGTGTTTTATTAAGGATATCTACTCTACCACCAGGGTAATCTGGTGTTTTATTAAGGATATCTACTCTCAGCCCCACACCAGGGTAATCTGGTGTTTTATTAAGGATATCTACTCTCAGCCCCACACCAGGGTAATCTGGTGTTTTATTAAGGATATCTACTCTACCACCAGGGTAATCTGGTGTTTTATTAAGGATATCTACTCTACCACCAGGGTAATCTGGTGTTTTATTAAGGATATCTACTCTACCACCAGGGTAATCTGGTGTTTTATTAAGGATATCTACTCTACCACCAGGGTAATCTGGTGTTTTATTAAGGATATCTACTCTACCACCAGGGTAATCTGGTGTTTTATTAAGGATATCTACTCTACCACCAGGGTAATCTGGTGTTTTATTAAGGATATCTACTCTACCACCAGGGTAATCTGGTGTTTTATTAAGGATATCTACTCTACCACCAGGGTAATCTGGTGTTTTATTAAGGATATCTACTCTACCACCAGGGTAATCTGGTGTTTTATTAAGGATATCTACTCTACCACCAGGGTAATCTGGTGTTTTATTAAGGATATCTACTCTACCACCAGGGTAATCTGGTGTTTTATTAAGGATATCTACTCTACCACCAGGGTAATCTGGTGTTTTATTAAGGATATCTACTCTACCACCAGGGTAATCTGGTGTTTTATTAAGGATATCTACTCTACCACCAGGGTAATCTGGTGTTTTATTAAGGATATCTACTCTACCACCAGGGTAATCTGGTGTTTTATTAAGGATATCTACTCTACCACCAGGGTAATCTGGTGTTTTATTAAGGATATCTACTCTACCACCAGGGTAATCTGGTGTTTTATTAAGGATATCTACTCTACCACCAGGGTAATCTGGTGTTTTATTAAGGATATCTACTCTACCACCAGGGTAATCTGGTGTTTTATTAAGGATATCTACTCTACACCAGGGTAATCTGGTGTTTTATTAAGGATATCTACTCTACCACCAGGGTAATCTGGTGTTTTATTAAGGATATCTACTCTACCACCAGGGTAATCTGGTGTTTTATTAAGGATATCTACTCTACCACCAGGGTAATCTGGTGTTTTATTAAGGATATCTACTCTACCACCAGGGTAATCTGGTGTTTTATTAAGGATATCTACTCTACCACCAGGGTAATCTGGTGTTTTATTAAGGATATCTACTCTACACCAGGGTAATCTGGTTTTTTATTAAGGATATCTACTCTCAGCCCCACACCAGGGTAATCTGGTGTTTTATTAAGGATATCTACTCTACACCAGGGTAATCTGGTGTTTTATTAAGGATATCTACTCTACCACCAGGGTAATCTGGTGTTTTATTAAGGATATCTACTCTACCACCAGGTTAATCTGGTGTTTTATTAAGGATATCTACTCTACACCAGGGTAATCTGGTGTTTTATTAAGGATATCTACTCTACACCAGGGTAATCTGGTGTTTTATTAAGGATATCTACTCTACCACCAGGGTAATCTGGTGTTTTATTAAGGATATCTACTCTACACCAGGGTAATCTGGTGTTTTATTAAGGATATCTACTCTCAGCCCCACACCAGGGTAATCTGGTGTTTTATTAAGGATATCTACTCTACCACCAGGGTAATCTGGTGTTTTATTAAGGATATCTACTCTACCACCAGGGTAATCTGGTGTTTTATTAAGGATATCTACTCTACCACCAGGGTAATCTGGTGTTTTATTAAGGATATCTACTCTACACCAGGGTAATCTGGTGTTTTATTAAGGATATCTACTCTACACCAGGGTAATCTGGTGTTTTATTAAGGATATCTACTCTACCACCAGGGTAATCTGGTGTTTTATTAAGGATATCTACTCTACCACCAGGGTAATCTGGTGTTTTATTAAGGATATCTACTCTACCACCAGGGTAATCTGGTGTTTTATTAAGGATATCTACTCTACACCAGGGTAATCTGGTGTTTTATTAAGGATATCTACTCTACCACCAGGGTAATCTGGTGTTTTATTAAGGATATCTACTCTACCACCAGGGTAATCTGGTGTTTTATTAAGGATATCTACTCTACCACCAGGGTAATCTGGTGTTTTATTAAGGATATCTACTCTACCACCAGGGTAATCTGGTGTTTTATTAAGGATATCTACTCTACCACCAGGGTAATCTGGTGTTTTATTAAGGATATCTACTCTCAGCCCCACACCAGGGTAATCTGGTGTTTTATTAAGGATATCTACTCTACACCAGGGTAATCTGGTGTTTTATTAAGGATATCTACTCTACCACCAGGGTAATCTGGTGTTTTATTAAGGATATCTACTCTACCACCAGGGTAATCTGGTGTTTTATTAAGGATATCTACTCTACCACCAGGGTAATCTGGTGTTTTATTAAGGATATCTACTCTACCACCAGGGTAATCTGGTGTTTTATTAAGGATATCTACTCTACCACCAGGGTAATCTGGTGTTTTATTAAGGATATCTACTCTACACCAGGGTAATCTGGTGTTTTATTAAGGATATCTACTCTACACCAGGGTAATCTGGTGTTTTATTAAGGATATCTACTCTACCACCAGGGTAATCTGGTGTTTTATTAAGGATATCTACTCTACCACCAGGGTAATCTGGTGTTTTATTAAGGATATCTACTCTACCACCAGGGTAATCTGGTGTTTTATTAAGGATATCTACTCTACACCAGGGTAATCTGGTGTTTTATTAAGGATATCTACTCTACCACCAGGGTAATCTGGTGTTTTATTAAGGATATCTACTCTACCACCAGGGTAATCTGGTGTTTTATTAAGGATATCTACTCTCAGCCCCACACCAGGGTAATCTGGTGTTTTATTAAGGATATCTACTCTACACCAGGGTAATCTGGTGTTTTATTAAGGATATCTACTCTACCACCAGGGTAATCTGGTGTTTTATTAAGGATATCTACTCTACCACCAGGGTAATCTGGTGTTTTATTAAGGATATCTACTCTACCACCAGGGTAATCTGGTGTTTTATTAAGGATATCTACTCTACCACCAGGGTAATCTGGTGTTTTATTAAGGATATCTACTCTACCACCAGGGTAATCTGGTGTTTTATTAAGGATATCTACTCTACACCAGGGTAATCTGGTGTTTTATTAAGGATATCTACTCTACCACCAGGGTAATCTGGTGTTTTATTAAGGATATCTACTCTACCACCAGGGTAATCTGGTGTTTTATTAAGGATATCTACTCTACCACCAGGGTAATCTGGTGTTTTATTAAGGATATCTACTCTACCACCAGGGTAATCTGGTGTTTTATTAAGGATATCTACTCTCTGCCCCACACCAGGGTAATCTGGTGTTTTATTAAGGATATCTACTCTACCACCAGGGTAATCTGGTGTTTTATTAAGGATATCTACTCTACCACCAGGGTAATCTGGTGTTTTATTAAGGATATCTACTCTACCACCAGGGTAATCTGGTGTTTTATTAAGGATATCTACTCTACACCAGGGTAATCTGGTGTTTTATTAAGGATATCTACTCTACCACCAGGGTAATCTGGTGTTTTATTAAGGATATCTACTCTACCACCAGGGTAATCTGGTGTTTTATTAAGGATATCTACTCTACCACCAGGGTAATCTGGTGTTTTATTAAGGATATCTACTCTACACCAGGGTAATCTGGTGTTTTATTAAGGATATCTACTCTACACCAGGGTAATCTGGTGTTTTATTAAGGATATCTACTCTACCACCAGGGTAATCTGGTGTTTTATTAAGGATATCTACTCTACCACCAGGGTAATCTGGTGTTTTATTAAGGATATCTACTCTACCACCAGGGTAATCTGGTGTTTTATTAAGGATATCTACTCTCTGCCCCACACCAGGGTAATCTGGTGTTTTATTAAGGATATCTACTCTACCACCAGGGTAATCTGGTGTTTTATTAAGGATATCTACTCTACCACCAGGGTAATCTGGTGTTTTATTAAGGATATCTACTCTACCACCAGGGTAATCTGGTGTTTTATTAAGGATATCTACTCTACACCAGGGTAATCTGGTGTTTTATTAAGGATATCTACTCTACCACCAGGGTAATCTGGTGTTTTATTAAGGATATCTACTCTACCACCAGGGTAATCTGGTGTTTTATTAAGGATATCTACTCTACCACCAGGGTAATCTGGTGTTTTATTAAGGATATCTACTCTACACCAGGGTAATCTGGTGTTTTATTAAGGATATCTACTCTACACCAGGGTAATCTGGTGTTTTATTAAGGATATCTACTCTACCACCAGGGTAATCTGGTGTTTTATTAAGTGTTTAATCACATAGTTTCATGGTTTGTCTCCCAAATAAGTGTAGGGTAGTGTAGTGTAGCGTAGGGAAGGGTAGTGTAGGGTGGGGTAGTGTGGTGTGGTATTCCCTGAGTGACATTTTATTTTTGTGTCAAATTGGCAGTTGGCCAATGGCCCCTTATGGGATTAATTGACACATAAACAAACATTACATTATTTCACTGTGGTAATTCAGGGCTCATTCTTCTTCCGGTGTTCTCTGCAGTGCGCACCGCATAAAGAGTGAACAAGAAATCAATACATAATAGTAAATAAGGTTATCCAGGCAATAATTATATCCCTAGAGCAGTAAAAAAATAAATATATATATATATATATAATAATAATAATATAATAATATGCCATTTAGCAGACGCTTTTATCCAAAGCGACTTACAGTCATGCAGGCATAAATTTTTGTGTATGGGTGGTCCCGGGGATCGAACCCACTACCCTGGCGTTACAAGCGCCGTGCTCTACCAGCTGAGCTACAGAGGGCCTCATCCATGTCGTACATACCCTTCAATGTCAATTGTTTCTTGCCGATGCAAATGCGTTTAATTTATAGAGGTAATGTCTGGGTTTAAGGATTTTAGTATTGTTATTCGTAACTTATTGTTCAAGGTAATCCATGTGTTAACATGCCAAAACGCTATTGAAATGGAGTCTCGTAGGGGATGGGAAGCCCTTTTTTTTTGTCATTTATGGTTAGGGTTTCTCCAAAGCTGTATGATTATCCTGAATGGCTTTCTCCAAAGCTGTATGATTATCCTGGATGGCGTTGTCTCCAAAGCTGTATGATTGTCCTGGATGGTTTTCTCCAAAGCTGTATGATTGTCCTGGATGGTTTTCTCCAAAGCTGTATGATTATCCTGGATGGCTTTCTCTAAAGCTGTATGATTGTCCTGGATGGCGTTCTCCGAAGATGTATGATTATCCTGGATCGCTTTCTCCAAAGCTGTATGATTATCCTGGATGGCTTTCTCAAAAGCTGTATGATTGTCCTGGATGGCTTTCTCCAAAGGTGTATGATTGTCCTGGATGGCTTTCTCCAAAGCTGTATGATTGTCCTGGATGGCTTTCTCCAAAGATGTATGATTGTCCTGGATCGCTTTCTCCAAAGCTGTATGATTATCCTGGATGGCTTATCTCCTTCATGAAATTAGCCATGCTGTTGTTTAATCAGCTGGCAGTCTTTCCTACCACTCTTTCTTTTCTAATATAATGAATATGATGTACAGCAGGGTTCCCCAATAGGCGGCCCGCAAGTGATTTTATTTGGCCCCCCAGGTTTTTTGAGCCCCAAAAATATATACAGTGCCTTCACACCCCTAGACTTTTTCCACATTTTGTTACAAAGTGGGATTAAAATTGATTTAATTGTCTTCTTTTTTTTGTCAACAATCTACACAACATACTCTTAATGTCAATGTGGAAGATTTTTTTTATTTTTACAAATGTTAGAATTTATGAAAATTAAAACACTAATATATCTCGATGAGATAAGTATTCAACTCCCTGAGTCAATACATGTTAGAATCACTTTGGAAGCGATTACAGCTGTGAGTCTTTCTGCATAAATCTCTAAAAAACTTTCTATATCTGGATTGTGCAACATTTGCCCATTTTGTTATTTTCAAAATTCTTCAAGCTCTGTCAAATTGGTTGTTGATCATTGCTCTCAAACCATTTTCAGGTCTTGTAATTGGGGACCCCTGATCTCCATCCACAGTATGTGAGTCAACATACAGTGAGGAGGTGGAGGCAGAGCTGGAGACTAGTGTACACTCAGCTCCACCTAGTGGTCCGAAGTGGTCATTACAACTAGACATCAAATCAAATCAAATCAAATTTTATTGGTCACATGCGCTGAATACAACAGGTGCAGACATTACAGTGAAATGCTTACTTACAGCCCTTAACCAACAGTGCATTTATTTTTAACAAAAAAAAGTAAGAATAAAACAACAACAAAAAAAGTGTTGAGAAAAAAAGAGCAGAAGTAAAATAAAGTGACAGTAGGGAGGCTATATATACAGTAAAATAAAGTGACAGTAGGGAGGCTATATATACAGTAAAATAAAGTGACAGTAGGGAGGCTATATATACAGTAAAATAAAGTGACAGTAGGGAGGCTATATATACAGTAAAATAAAGTGACAGTAGGGAGGCTATATATACAGTAAAATAAAGTGACAGTAGGGAGGCTATATATACAGTAAAATAAAGTGACAGTAGGGAGGCTATATATACAGGGGGCTACCGTTGCAGAGTCAATGTGCGGGGTCATTATTGGTTCCCCAGCTGCTCAGGGTAGAAAAACCCCTAGGCACAGATACACTACATGACCAAAAGTATGTTGACACCTGCTCGTCAAACAGCTCATTCCAAAATCATGGGCATTAATATGGAGTTGGTCCCCCCCCCTTTTCTGCTATAACAGCCTCCACTCTTCTGGGAAGGCTTTCCACTAGATGTTGGAACATTGCTGCGGGGACTTGCTTCCATTCAGCCACGAGCATTAGTGAGGTCGGGCACTGCTGTTGGGCGATTAGGCCTGGCTCGCAGTCGGTGTTTCAATTACATTTACATTACATTTGAGTCATTTAGCAGACGCTCTTACAGAGCGACTTACAGTTAGTGAGTGCATACATTTTGTACTTTTTTTTTTCATCCCAAAGGTGTTCAATGGGGTTGAGGTCAGGGCTCTGTGCAGGCCAGTCAAGTTCTTCCACACCGATCTCGACAAACCATTTCTGTATGAACCTCGCTTTGTGCACGGGGGCATTGTCATGCTGAAACAGGAAAGGGCCTTCCCCAAACAGAATCGTCTAGAATGTAATTGTATGCTGTAGCGTCAAGATTTCCCTTCACTGGAACTAAGGGGCCTAGCCCGAACCATGAAAAACAGCCCCAGACCATTATTCCTCCTCCACCAAACTTTACAGTTGGCACTATGCATTTGGGTAGATGGCGTTCTTCTGGCATCCACCAAACCCAGATTCTTCCATCGGACTGCCAGATGGTGAAGCGTGATTCATCACTCCAGAGAACGTGTTTCCACTGCTCCAGAGTCCAATGGCGGCGAGCTTTACACCACTCCAGCCGACGCTTGGCATTGCGCATGGTGATCTGAGGCTTCTGTGTGGCTGCTCGGCTATGGAAACCCATGGCGAACAGTTCTTCCAGAGGCAGTTTGGAACTCGGTAGAGAGTGTTGCAACCGAGGACAGACGCTTCGCGCTTCAGCGCTCGGCGGTCCCGTTCTGTGAGCTTGTGTGGCCTGCCACTTCGCGGCTGAGCCGTTGTTGCTCCTAGACGTTTCCACTCAACAGCTGACCAGGGCAGCTCTAGCAGGGCAGAAATCGGACTTCTTGGAAAGGTGGCATCCTATGACGGTGCCACGTTGAAAGTCACTGAGCTCTTCAGTACGGGCCATTCTACTGCTAATGTTTGTCTATGGAGCTTGCATGGCTGTGTGCTCGATTTTATAAACCTGTCAGCAACGGGTGTGGCTGAAATAGCCGAATCCACTAGTTTGAAGGGGTGTCCACATACTTTTGTGTACATATTTTAGCTAGTATCATCGGATTACATCAGCCTGTGTCTCTTCTGAATCATCTATATCTAAACTAAACTAATCACCTATATCTAAACTAATCATCTATATCTAAACTAAACTAATCATCTATATCTAAACTAAACTAATCATCTATATCTAAAGTAAACTAATCATCTATATATAAACTAAACTAATCACCTATATCTAAACTAATCATCTATATCTAAAGTAAACTAATCATCTATATCTAAACTAAACTAATTATCTATAACTAAACTAATCATCTATATCAACTCTCTCCCTCCCTTTTTCCCTCTCCTTATCTCCCCCATCTATCACTTCTTCCCCCCTCCCCTCTGTCTCTCCCCCCTCCCCCTCTGTCTCTCCCCCCCTCCCCTCTGTCTCTCCCCCCTCCCCTCTGTCTCTCCCCCCCTCCCCCTCTGTCTCTCCCCCCCTCCCCCTCTGTCTCTCCCCCCTCCCCTCTGTCTCTCCCCCTCCCCCTCTGTCTCTCCCCCCCTCCCCCTCTGTCTCTCCCCCCTCCCCCTCTGTCTCTCCTCAGGCTGTGAACGTGGCTGGCGTGGGTATGTTCAGCGAGGCGATCCTCTGTCAAACTCCTCCTTCTGTACCTGCGGCCGTCAGCAGTGTCCACGCCCTCAAAGAGGCGGAGCTACGGGGATACCACACCTCCACCTCCACAGACCAGGAGGAAGAGGAAGAGGATGAGGAGGAGGAGGATGGACCCCCCACCCCTCCTCTCTACTCCCCCTCCACTTGTCTAGGTCAGTTTGGTTTGACATTGTTTTGTTTGTTTGTCTTGTTGACTGTTGTAAAGCCTCTTTGGGACCATAAAAAAAAAATTATATATATACATACAGTGTATTCGGAAAGTAATCAGACCCCTTCCCTTTTTCCACATTTTGTTACATTACAGCCTTATTCTAAAATGGATTACATTTTTTTAAATCCTCATCAATCTACACACAATACCCCATAATGACAAAGCAAAAA